>NW_028135679.1:0-248178 GCF_964662115.1 Mustela nivalis
TTCCTTCCTATTGTTGGTTTGTTGATTATATCCTACACTCATTGGAAGCTCCCAGGTGGGACTAGAGCTATACATTTGCACTAAGTAGATACTCCATACATACTTACTAATTCAACAAGTATGGTTTTCTTTTTAATCAAAAATATCCATGTTTTATCAATGATTTTTTTAACCATTTCAGAATATATTTGGAGAAAACTATTGCTCCATGACTATACATCTGTCAAGGCTGTGGCTTCATTATGTTCTGTGTCATGTTTCCATGAGCTGACCAGAATGCTCATGACCCATGTATGAAGCTCAACTTCAAACCTTAGGGGTGATTTCTGTGAAACCACTGGGAGGTGTTTGGGGGGCTTACACTGCTGAACACCACATATCATGCAGGGCCAGATGGGACGTGAGAAACCTTTCTTTCCCCAGCTTTTACATTTTCCTCCACCTTCTGTCAGCATGTTGCTTTCCCACCAACTGTATCTTTGCAGCAAACTCTGAGATGGCCTATGGCTTGGGACTCCATTGACATCTCAGAGTCTCATTAGAACCAGTGTCAGAGGTTTCTGTGGCACTGACATGACCCTTGTTCCCAGAATAGGTCCCATAAAGAGTCCCATGAGAATCTGTGTGTCCAGCAAAGATATATAGGTGATTGCATCTCTAGCTGAAACCGCTCTGGGGGAACCTGATGGAGGCCATCTCCAGGCTCAGTCTGGCTCTTTCACTGATTTCCCTTATGACCTAGGAGAGTCATTTTATCGGAGTTTGAGGATCATCATTTCTTTTTTTTTTTAAGATTTTTTTGCTAATTAGTTAGAGATTGAAACAGAGTGATCACAGGCAGATAGAATGGCAGGCAGAGGCAGAGAGAGAATCAGGCTCCTTGTCGAGCAAGTAGCCCAATGTGGGACTCGATCCCTGATGCTGGGAAGGCATTGCTGAGTGTTGTGATGTGGCTCCAGAGTCCCCAGTCTGGAGGGCTTGGAGGCCAGGCATCTTGGGATGGAAGCCTGAAAACCCAACCTAGGGTTAGAGTTGGGGCCTAGACACATGGCATGCCTGATCTCTCAGAACTGAGGAGGGCTCCCTGAAGGGCTGAGTTGAGGGCGGGCATCAGGCGGCAGATCAGTCTTGAAGTTTTGGGTCCATGGGGCTTAGATGCTGGTATTGCCCTCTGGGGGTATGCATGTTTCTCCCGCTCTGAGGTTTCTGTACAGCTCTAAATGGCACCATTTCTCCCTAGGTGGCCAGTGGAGTGCCTGCATGAGACTCAGGCATCTGCAATATGCAGGTCTTTGGTGCTTACCCTCTGCACAACACGCCTAGGGTAAGGATTAGGGCCTGCCGCATTACAGGCCCAATCTGCCAGCACTGAGTCTGGCTCCTCTCAGGGCTGAGTTGAGGCCATTTCTCCAGCCCTGTGGCGGAATCCGGCTTTATGGCTGGGGACTGCTGATGGTTGGGGGACATGCAGATTTCTCCTGCTCTGAGAGTTATGCACATCTCCTATGGGAACTGTTTCCTCCTGGGTAGCAGCCAGAGTCCTGGGGTGTGGCTCAGGTGTCCCCAATCTGAAGGGCTTGGGGGCCAGTTCTGTGGGGACAGAATTCTGAAAAGTCAACATAGGGTTAGGGCATGGGGCATGGCTGATCCAATCTTCTGGTGCTGAGGCAGCTCCCCTGACAGGCTGAGTTGAGGATGGGGGTCAAGTGGCATGTCAGACTCTGGATTTTTTTGTTGTGTGGGCCATCTGCATTGAGGGTGGCCTCAGGAATCCTTGTGGGTCTCTCACGGTCTGAGGGTTCAGGAAGGCTCCAAATGAAAGGGTTTCCATTCGATGCCAGACAGAGTCCTTAGGTGTGGCTCATGGTTCCTAATCTGGAGGGCTTGTTGGCAATGTCTCTGGGCACGGAAGCCTGAAAACACAAACTGGGGTTTGGGTTAGGACTTAGGAGTATCCAAACCCCATCTTCCAGCCCTGAGGTGAGAACCCTGGGGTTTGAGTCAAGCCCAGGAATCAGGAAACACGTCAGGCTGTGAGTTTGTGACTGGGGGTTGGTGCTGAGTTTGGGGATGTCCTCAGGGAGGCATGCAGGTTGCTCCATGTGGGTTGTTCCTAGGATTCTGTGTAGCTTAGAATGGCACGCTTTTCTTCTGGATTGCAGAAAGACTCGTGGGGTGTGATCTAGAGGTCCTAAATTGGAGGGGCAGTGCCAATGTGGCTTTAGACCTGTAGAGGGTTTGGGAGCTGCATTAGGAGTTCATGGAAGGCTCGGCAGTGCCGATTAACGCCACTGGAGGGAGAGGTGAACTGTGGTGCGAAAGTCCGTAATAAGGGTAGCAATGCTGCTTGCCACCACTGGAGGCACTGGAGGCAGTGCCGAGCTGCTGTGGGAAACATACCATAAGAGGAGACTGTGCAGTTTGCTGGCTCTGAGGGCAGTGGTGAGGTGCTGGGTGAGAAACCCTGAAACGTGAGTCACTGCAGCTTGTTTTTACAGGACGTAGTGCTGAGCTGAAGACTCTCTGTTTCCCCAGTCTCAAGAGTGGTGGTAACAACCGCTGGAGCCGGGCCCCTACTCAGCATTGTGAAACATTGCCCCAGGTTTGCTGGTAATGTGCTGTCAGGATAGTTCCGGAGGTTCCTCCTGGTGGGGGTCTGCAGCCAGGGAGAGCCAAACCCGTTTCATGATGCCTTTGGAACCGAGGACTTGAGTGTCTACTTAGAAGAGTCTATTTGCTTCTCTAAAAAGGACAAGGGCATTGGCCGGCTTGAGAAGGAAGTGAAAGAACACTTAAGGATCAAGCATGTGTCTCTCCTTCCTTCTCCCAGGAATCGGAGCAGGTGTGTAGGCTTTAGGTGGGAGGTGCCTACTTATCCGCACCTGACGACCCTTCTTCACTCTTGTTCCATGAGACGTGAAGTTTGGAAATCAGCGTCTGAATCCATCATGCAGCTTGTCCCAGGACGTCAGCATTCAGAGAAAAGAGCAGGCCGGTGGGGCACAGTGGCACATCCATGGCAGCATGGGAGGTAAAATTTCTCTTTCAGCCCAAACATCCTGGGTTTTCTCTCCTCTCCAATGGAGCCAAAAAGTCACATGAGCGCAGCTGTCAGAAATGGAGAGTGGGTGCTAGGGTTCCTGAGTTTCCTTGCAGGGAGCACCTGGCAGGGGATCTCATTTTCTCTGTTGGCTTCTGGCTTACACGGTATTTGGTACATCTCTTTCTAATCAAATCCCCTGGATTCAAAGGGGGAAGATGAGATGAACTTGGTGTGTGTTTGAAACATAGACCTCATTCCTTCATCTAACAGTGTTGATTCCATGGGTCCTAGGCTGTGGTGGAATGGCCAGCATCTAGAGTTAGGTGAATGTTTGTGGTCAGAGAGAAGCTTGGATGATGGCTTCTCCTTTGTCCATCATGATGTATCCTAAGGGATTCATGTTTTCTATCCAAAGAGTTCCAAGGAGGGCAGAGGGAAAATTCAAAAGGATTCCAAGGAGCCTTGGATGATTGAAAAGAGAAGCTTGGCTGTCTAGTTTCACTCGGTGGACCATTTAGAGAGTTGGGCATGGCATCCTTTCTCTGCAGTTTCATGGGTGGGTGAAGTCAGGAGAGTCTTTGGTAATTCCCCTGGATAGAGGCATTCTGATGGCCTCACAGGGCATGACATCAGGAACCCTGGGTTGAATTTCTGGGGTTGCTTGCTGGACGCTGGGTGAGTCATGTTATCCCCAAGGTTTTTTGTTTCCTCCTTAGGAAATTTCTGGCAGGGAATGTTCTGCTTCCAGAAAAACCCTCCTGCACTGTCAGTGGGCATGCGGGTTGTTGCAGCCACTCTAGAAAAGAGCATCGTGGTTCCTTTGAAAGCTAAGAACTGAACAACCCTACAATCCAGCAGTTGCCCTCCTCGGTATCTCCCTATAAGGGAGGGTACACACTGTGATGAGCTCTGGGTGTTCTGTGCAGGTGAGGAATCACAAAATCCTACCGCTGAAGCAAAGGAATGAACACTGCATGGAAACATATTGGAACTGAAATAAAGGAAGGAAAGAAGAAGACCATGTTCTACTTCATGAAGAGCGAGGTAAAAATGGAGTGATTTTTCTTCTCCTTTTCTGTCAATGATCATTTTCAAAAACACTGTGGTGGGATACACTAGTTTCTGATTGCATAAGGAGCCCTCAGAAAGCTGCCAGGAAATGTTTAGACCTCAGAACATGTCCATGTTCCATTGATATGTTCCTTCCAGTTTGCAGGTACAATGGTAAGTGGAGAGAAATAGGGCAGAAGAGGAAAGGAGGTGCTGAACATTCAGGATGTAGCCTTCCCCTGTTTCTTTCTTTTTAAAAAGATTTTATTTTTTATATATTTGGCAGAGATTACAAATAGGCAGAGAAGGGGGGGAAGGAAAGGAGGATCTAGACTGATCAGAGAACCCGATGCAGGGCTCGATCCCAGGACCTTGGGATCATGACCTGTGCTTAAGTCAGAGGCTTTAACCCACTGAGTCACCCAGGCTCCCCATCCTTCCCCCTTTCTCAAGAAAGCCCTGGGCCAGTTTATGTTGAGAAGATGGAGAGGGGATCCCAGCTTTGCAGCAGGCAGGGTAGTTCCAGGTCTTCCTAGAGCTGACAGGGTTCACTGAGGAGTGCTGAGCTGTGGGTGTGACAGGTCCAAACTGCTGGTCCAGAGGCGGGATCTCTGAGGAGCTGCGTTGAAGATGGGGTTCAGGTGGCGTACGAGGCTAGGGGGGCTGAAGAACATAGGGGAGTACTCATGGGGACACACAGGTTTCTCTCTTTCTGACAGTTCCTTGCAGGTCCAAACAGACTGGTTTCCTTCTAGGTGGCAGGTGGACTCCTATGGTGTGACTCTAGGGTTCCCAACCCAGAGGGCTTGCTGGACAGACCCCTGTAGAAGGAAGCCTGAAAACGCAACTTAGGTTTAGGGTAATGGCCTTGGGGAATTGCAGCTCTGATCCACCAGCGCTGATTCAGATTCCCCTCAGGGTTGAGTTGAGGGAGCTCATCCTGCAGTGTGGCAGAATCGGGGTTTCTGGCCAGGGGGGCTACTGATGTTGAGAGTGTTTTAGAAGGGTGTGCATGTTTCTTCCTCTCTGAGGGCACTGCAGAGCTCTAAATGGCACAGTCTCCCCCCGCATGGCAGTTGGATTCTTGGGTTTTCACAGAGGGGTCCTTAATCTGGGGAGTTTGGGGGCCAGGTCTCTTGAATTGGAAGCCTGAAAACAGAAACTAGAGTTATGGTAGGGTGTCAGGGCAGGCAGGCTTGATCAGCTGGTGCTGAGGCAGGCTTTCCAGTGGGCTGACGTCAGGCTGGGCATCAGGCATATCAGATTCCAAGTTTGTGTCTAGGGAGGCTATAGAAACTGGGAGCATCCTCAGAGTGGCATGCAAGTTTCTCCCAGTCTGAGGGCTCTGCTGAGCTCCAAAGGGCACAGTTTCCTCATGTGTGTGGGGCGCAGCCCTGGGGTGTCACTGAGGCATGCTTTATGCCACTGCGAGTCTCACAGGTGCCCATCATCAGGCTTAGGGAAAAGGCCTCTGGACATGGAAGCCTGTACACCATCATAGGGTTAGTGTTAGGTCCTTTGGGCACGGCAGGCCCAATGTACTGGTGCTGATGCAGGCTCTTCACAGGACTGAGTCCAGGCCATACATCTGGAGGCACAGCAGAATCCGGTTTTATGGCCATAAGGCCTCTCATGTTGAGGGAGGCTTTAGGGGGGCTTGCAGGTTTCTCTCTGTCTGAGGGTTTGGTGCAGCCCAAACCACAAGAAGTTTGCCCACGTGGTCAGTGGAGTCACATGGTGTCACTCTGCTGTCCTTAATCTTGGGGATGTGGGAGCCAGGTCTCTTTGGATAGAAACCTAAAAACCCAAATTAGGGTTATGGTAAGGGCATAGGGTCATGGCAGGTCTGAACATTTCTTGCTGAGGTGGGGTCCCTGGTGTGCTGAGTTGAGAACAGGCACCAGGCAGGGGGTTAGATTCCGGGTTTGAGTCCAGGGGTTGAACAATGCCGGGTGTGGCCTTGGGGGGTCATGCAGATTTCATAGCTCTGAGGAATGTGTGCACCTCCCAATGGCACTACTGCACCCTAGGAACCAGGGGAGTGCCAGAGTGAGTCTCAGGCATCCCCAATCTGGGGGCTGTGGGTGCCAGGCCTCAGGGTATGGAAGCTTGTATATCCCACCTAGTGTTCGGGTTAAACCTAGGGACATGGCAGGCCCAATTTGGCAACGCTGAAATTGGCTCCCATCAAGGCAGAGTTTAGGACATTCATCTGGCCACCTGAAGAATCAAGGTTTGTCTCTGGGGGGCCACTGATGGTAGGAGTGGCTTTAGGGGGACATGCAGGTTTCTGCCCCTCTGAAGGTTCAGCGCAGCTCCAAGTGGCATGGGTTCCATCCATGTGGAGGGAAGATTACTGAGGTGTTGCTCAGGGGTCCTTAATTCAGGGGGCCTGGGGGTCAGGCCCCTTGGAATGGAAGCCCGAAAACCCAAAGAAAGGTTCGAGTTAGGGCCTTGGAACATTGCAGGCCATATATACTGAATCTGAGGGGGCCTGCCCACAGGGATGAATTGGGGACACACCTCTTCCATCACAAGTATATAGCTTTATGGCCAAGGAGGGGCATGATGATCAGGGAAGCTTTATGGGTGCAAGCAGGTTTCACCCCCTTGGAGGGCATGACACAACTCCAATCAGCATGAATCCCTACCACGTGGCAGGTGGAGTGGTGGGGTGTCACTCAGACCTCCTTTATCCGAGGGGATTTGGGGCCAGGAGCCTTAGAATGGAAGCATGAATAATGAAACTACAGTTTATTTAGAGCCTAGGGGCATGGTATGTCAGATCTTCTGGGACCAAGGCAGTCACCCAGGGCTCAGTAGGGAGAGTCATTGGCCTTGCATCCACTGGCTTGTGGAGGGCTTTCCCCGAGTTCTTGCCAAGCTCACTGAGGACAGGATTCTAGAAAAGGCCGTGTTCAGGCAGACATGAGCTGCGCAAAGTGAGGTCTCCAGGGAATTTCCTGCCAATTCTCATGAGCATTCTACCTAAACCCATATGGTGAGAATAGGCTGGCATTAATGGGTTATTTGGACCACCCATCTCTGGTGGACTATAGTTGTTTCTTGCACAGTGCATGCGTAGCCATCAGGAAAACATGCAGAGACTATGCTGCTGATGGTGTGGAAAGGTCTTGTTGAGGGGAGGGCAGGCATGGGTCTCCACATACAATGGTTGACTCAGGCTCCAAAAGCCACGGTTTGCAAATAGGTGGCAAGAGGACTAATGGGGTGGGTTTCAGATTTCCTGCAGTGGAGGGTTCGAGAGACAGGACCCTGCGAAGGTAAGACTGAAAACTAGGTGAGGATTAGGACCAAGGAATAGGGGCATGGCAGACCCCATCTCCCAGCTCCAGGGAGGGAATCCATGGTTGCCAAGGAGCAGGAGGCATTGGCCTCATCTCCCACTGATTCATGGAGGGCTTTTTGGCAGGGTCCGAGTCATGACAACATGGGATCCTGGGCCAGGCCCAACAGGTGGCCCTGCAGACATGTGTCACCCGAATCGAGAACGCAGGGTGTTTTCCGGCCAAATCTCAAGAACGTTTTGCCCAAATCTGGATCAATTTGGGCAGAACACTCATCAGAATTGGCCGGGGTTGGGCAGCCCTGAGTGACCGTGGGCCCTTCCTCAGGCGGGGCATGTCGCAGTCATCCAGTAAAGGCACTGAGACGATGAGCGCCACTCAGGGGCCCTAGTGCAGGGGACATTTCCCGGAGCAGAATGAGGAAGAGGTTGTGGCATCCACCTCTGACTTTTCCAGCCACTGGGGCACTGATGCTTGGGAGTGGCCTCAGTGGGGGAATGAAGATTTCTCTGCCCCCAAGGCATTTCCAAAGTTCTAAAAGGCACTATTTCCACCTGGGTGGCAGGTGGATATGTGGCATGGAACTCAGGGTTTTCCAGTTGGAGGGCCCGAGGGAGAGGATCCTGGAAACAGAAGGCCAAGAAAGCAGGCAAGGGTTAATTCCTGGGCCACGGGGCTGTACCAGTCGAATTGGACAGTGCAATGGAGGGAACCTCCAGAGGTTAAGGAGCAGGAGGTGTCAGACTCAACTGAACCGGACTCACGGAGGGCTTTCTGGCCGGGTTCAGACGTAACATTCGGGATCCCAGGCCAGGCCCAGGCGGCAGCCCTGCAGACGTGTGGTGCCCAAAGCTTGTTTGCCGGGCATTTTCCGGCCAGTTCTCTCGAGCATTCTGCTCTAATTGGGATCGATTTGGGCAGAATATTCGTGAGAATTGGCCAGCGATAGGCAACCCTGCACATTGCCCCGTTCCCCATGGCTGAGGGCCATTTCTCGCTCAGGGCATGTCGCAGCCACCCAGAAAACGTGCAGAGACATAGCGACCCACCCGGGGGCCCCGGCGGAGGGGAGTGTTCCAGGAGTAAAGTTGAGGGAGTGTTTGTGGCGGGGCATCTGCACCCGACTCTTTGGGTGACTTGGGAGCCCAAGGATGGGTCTGGCCTCAGTGGAGGCAGGAATGTACTTCTCACTCATAGGCTTTTCTGCAGCTCCGAAAGGCACCTTGACATAGGATCTTAGGATGCTCGTGGCGCAGGACTCAGGCTTTCCCAGTTGGGGCACCGAGGGACAGGACCCAGGAAATGGAAGGTTGAGCAAGCAGGCGAGGGCTTGTGCTTGGGCATCAGGGCTGTCCCAGACCCATGGGCCAGCGCAAGGGAGGGTACCCCTGGAGGCTGAGGAGCAGGAAGCATCTGCTTGGCCTGTGCCAGACTCAGAAGACGTTCCAGCAGAGTTTGACGTGATGACTGGGGATGACGGCCGATACCTACAGGGCTGCCCTGCAGACTTTCGGCGCCCAAAGCGATTTAGGCGGGCCTTTTCCAGCCAATACTCACGAGCGTTCTGCCCAAACCAATCCCGGTTAGGCAGAATGCTCATGAGGATTGGCTGGTGTTGGATTGCCCTCTGGACCACCCTTCTCCCCGTGGCTGAGGGCCCTTTCTCGCTGGGGGCATGTCACGGCCACCAGGAAAATGCGCCGAGACAAGGCCCACCTGGGGGCCTTGGTGTAGGGGAGCGTTCCTGAAGCAGAGTTGAGGGACGGGTGGTGGCTGGGCTCATGATGCCAGGCCATGCCCAGGGAGCTGCCGTGCAGATGCGCGGTGCCCGAAGTGATTTGGCCTGGCATTTTCGGGCCAATTCTCACGAGCGTTCTGCCCAAACCAGGATGGGTTTGGACAGAATGCTCGTGAGAATTGGCTGGCATTGGGCAGCCCTGCAGACCACTCTACTCCACATGGCCGAGGGCCCTTTCTTGCTTGGGGCATGTCACAGTGACCCAGAAAACTTGCCGAGACGATGTGTCCCATCCGGGGGCACTGGCCCATGGGACCGTTCCTGGAGTAGAGTTGAGGGTTGCGGAGGTGTGGAACGGGACTCCTTGTTCCCCAGGTGGAGGCCCGGAGGGACAGCCCCCTGGAAACCAAATGCAGGGAGAGCAGGAGAGGTTTCATGCCCGGGCCTAGTGGCTGGACTAGCCCCATCGACAGCTCCAGGGAGGGTACCCCCGGAAGCTGAGGAGCAGGAGGCATCAGCGTCGCTGGAGCCTGCCATCTAGAGGGTTTTCTGGCGGGGTTCTGACATGACTGCTCGTGGTGCCCGGCAAGACCTGGGGGCGGCCCTGCCGACTTGTGGCGCCCAAAGTGATTTTGCCAGGTGTTTTCCAGCCAGTTCTCACAAGCGTTCTCTTGCTCTGAGGCTTGTCCGAAGAGCGGAAAGGCACCGTGTGCACTGGGGTGGGATAGAGAGGCGTGGCAGGAGACTCAGGGTTCCCCAGTTGGAGGCACCAAAGGACAGGTCCCTGGAAATGGAAGACTGAGGAAGCAGGCCAGGGTTCTTGTCCAGGCCTCTGCTCAGGCCGAGCCCCAACGGACAGTATCAGGGATGGGATATTCGGAGGATGAGGAGCAGGAGGCGATAGCTTCACCACAGACTGACTACCGGATGGCTTTCTGGCATGTTTCAGACAGGACAGCTTGCCATGCCAGGCAAGGACCAGGGGGCGGCCCTGCAGACGTGCTACACCTGAAGCCAGTTCACCGGCATGTTCCAGCCAATTCTCAGGAGCATTCTGCCTAAACTGATCCCGGCGTTGGGCAGCCCTGCGTAGTGAACTGCTCTCCAAGACCCAGGGCCCTTTCTCGCCCAGGGCATGTTGCGGCTGCCCAGAAATGGCACGGAAAATATGCAGCCCACCCGCGAGCGATGGCACAGTGGAGCGTTCCGGGAGCAGAGTTGAAGGACGGATGGCGGCCAGGCGTGGGCCTCCTTCTTTCGGGAAGATGGGGCGCCCAAGGATGGGGATAACCTCATATTGGGCACGCAGGTTTATCTCATTCCGAGGGTTGTCTGAAGCGCCGGGAGGCGCCGTTTGTGCCTGCGTGTTCGGGAGTTGCGTGGAGGCAAGACTCAGGGTTCCAGATATGGAGGCCACGAGGAACAGGACCCCGGAAGCAGAAGGCTGGGGATGCGAGCGAGCGTTCGATCCCGGGCTTCGTGATGGGACCGGACCCAGGGTATAGTGCCCGGGACGGGACCCCAGAGGCCGAGGATCCCCAGGCGTTGTCCTAGCCACAGTCCGTCTCACAGAGTGCTTCTTGGCGTGTTGCGGGAGCGGCACTCACAATGCCCAGCCATGTCCTGGGGGGGCGGCCCTACAGACGTGCGGCTCCCGAGATGACTTTGCTGGGCATTTTCTGGCCAATTCTCACGAGCATTCTACCCAAATCGAGATCGGTTTGGGCAGAACGCTTGTGAGAATTGGACGGCACTGGGCAGCCCTGCGGACCACCCTGCTCTCCATCGCCCAGGGCCCTTTGTCGCCCCGGCATGTTGCGGCCGCCCGGAAATCAAACGGAAAAGACGTGGCTCGCACGGGGCCCCGGCGCAGTGGAGCGTTCCGGGAGCAGATTTGAGGGACAGATGGCGGCCATGTGTGCGCCTCCGTCTTTCGGGAAGATGGGGCGCCCAATGATGGGGATGACTTCATTTTGGGCCACACGTTTATCTCACTCCGAGGGTTTTCAGAAGATCCGGAAGGCATCATTGGCGCCTGCGTGGTTGGGAGATGCGTGGGTGCGGGACTCAGGCTTTCCGATTTTGGGTGATGAGGGACAGGACCCCGGAAGCAGAAGGCTGGGGAAGCGAGCGAGCGATCGATCCCGGTCTTTGTGATTGGCCCCGCCCCATGGTATAGCGCCAGGGATGGGACCCCCGCAGGCCGAGGATCCACAGGCGTTGGTCTCGCCGCAGTTGGTCTCGCGCAGTGCCTATTGGCGGAGTTTGGGTGCGGGCAATCACAAAGCCTGGACAGGCCCCGGGAGGATGGCTCTGCAGAAATGCGGCGCCCGAGGAGTCTTCGTCGGGCATTTTCTGGCCAATTCTCACGAGCATTCTACCAAATCGAGATCGGTTTGGGCAGAGCGCTCCTGAGAATTGGACGGCATTGGGCAGCCCTGCGGACCGCCCTGCTCTCCATCGCCCAGGGCACTTTGTCTCTCCGGCATGTTGCGGTTGCCCGGAAATCGCACGGAAAAGAAGCGGCCCACCCGGGGGCACCGGCGCAGTGGAGCGTTCCGGGAGCAGATTTGAAGGACTGATGGCGGCGGGGCATGCGCCTCCGTCTTTCGGGATGATGGGGCGCCCAAAGATGGAGATGACCTCATTTTGGGCACACAGGTTTCTCTCACTCCGAGGGTTGTCCGAAGCATCTGGAGGCGCCGTTGACGCCTGCGTGGTTGGGAGATGCGTGACGGCAAGACTCACGGTTCCTGATATGGAGGCCACGAGGAACAGGACCCTGGAAGCAGAAGGCTGGGGATGCGAGCGAGTGTTCAAGCCCGGGTTTCGTGATGGGCCCAGACCCATTGTATAGCGCCAGGGATGGGACCCCCGCAGGCGGAGGATCAGCAGGCGTTGGCCTCACCGCAGTCCATCTCACGGAGTGCCTCTTGGCGTGGTGCAGGAACGGGCACTCACAATGCCCGGCCAGGCCCCAGGGGGGGCCCTGCCGATGTGCAGCACCCGAAGAGACTTCGCCGGGCGTTTTCCTGCCAATTCTCACGAGCCTTCTGCCCAAACTGGGATCGTTTTGGGCAGAAGGCTCGTGAGAATTGGCCGGCGCTTGGCGGCCCTGCGGACCACCCTGCTCTCCATGTCCCAGGGCCCTTTGTCGCCCCGGGCATGTGCGGCCGCCCGGTAATCGCACGGTAAAGACGCGGCCCAGGCGGGGCCTTGGGGCAGTGGAGCGTTCTGGGAGAGAGATGAAAGACGGGAGGCGGCAGTGCGTGCACCTCTGTCTTTGGAGAAGATGGTGTGCCCAAGGATTTGGATGACCTCATTATGGGCACGCAGGTTTATCTCACTCCGTGGGTTTTTCGAAGCACAGGAAGGTGCCGTTCGCGCCTGCGTGGCTGGGAGATGCGTGTCTGCTTGGCTCAGGGTGCCCGATAAGGAGGCCACGAGGGTCAGGACCAAGGAAGCAGAAGGCAGGGGAAGCGAGTGAGCGTTCGAGCCCGAGCTTCGTAATGGCCCAGCCCTTTGGTATAGAGCCAGAGTCGGGGCCCCCACAGGCCGAGGATCCCCAGGCGTTGTCCTCGCCAAAGTCCGTCTCACGGAGTGCCTCTTGGAGGGGTGCGGGAGCGGGCACTCACAATGCCCAGCCAGTCCCCGGGGGGGTTGCCCTGCAGAAGTGCGGCGACTGAGGCTAATACGCCGGGCGTTTTCTGGCCAATTCTCACGAGCGTTCTGCCCAAACCAGGATCGGTTTGGGCTGAACGTTCGTGAGAATTGGCCAGCGTTGGGCAGCCCTGCGGACTGCCCTGATCTCCAGGGCCCAAGGCCCTTTCTAGCCCAAGGCATGTTGCGGCCGCACGAATATCGCACGGAAACGATGCAGCCCACACGGGAGTGCTCCCGCAGTGGAGCGTTCTGGGAGCAGAGTGGAAGGATGGAAGGTGGCCGTGCGTGTGCCTCCGTCTTTCAGAAAGATGGGGCGCCAAATGATGGGGATGACCTCATTTAGGGCACGCAGGTTTTTCTCACTCCGAGGATTGTCCGACGCACCGGGAGGCGCCGTTGGCGCCTCCGTGGTTGGGACATGCGAGGATGTGAGACTCCGGGATCCCGATATGGAGGCCACGAGGAACAGTACCCCGGAAGCAGAAGGCTGGGGAAGCGAGAGAGCGCTCGAGCCTGGGCTTCGTGATGGGCCAAGATCCATGGTATATCGCCAGGGATGGGACCCCGCAGGCCGAGGATCCACTTGCGTTGTCCTCGCCACAGTCCGACTCACGGAGTGCCTCTAGTCGGGGTGAGTCAATGTGTACTCACGATGCCCAGCCAGGCCCCGGGGGGACGGCTCTGCAGACGTGCAGCGCCCGAGGTGACTTCGCCGGGCGTTTTCCGGCCAATTCTCACGAGCGTTCTGCCCAAACTGGGATTGGTTTGGGTTGGACGCTCGTGAGAATTGGCTGACGAAGGGCAGCCCTGCGGACCACCCTGCTCTCCAAGGTCCAGGTCACTTTCTCGCACAGGGCATGTTTCGGGCGCCTGGAAATTGCACGGAAAACACGCGGCCCACCCAGTGGAGCGTTCCTGGAGCAGATTTCAAGGACAGCTGGCGCCCGGGTGTGCGCCTCCATCTTTCAGGAAGATGGGGCGCCCAAGGATGGGGATGACCTCATTTTGCGCACTCAGGTTTATCTCATTCTGAGGGTTGTCTGAAGGGCCGGGAGACGCTGTTGGCGCTTGCGTGGTTGGGAGATGTGTGGTTGCCGGACACAGGGTTCCCAATATGGATGCCACGAGGACCAGAACCCTGGAAGCAGAAGGCTGGGGTAAAAAGCGAGCGTTTGAGCCCGGGCTTCGAAATGAGCCCGGCCCCATGGTTAGCGCCAGGGACGAACCCCCACAGGCCGAAGATCCACAGGCCTTGTACTACAAACAGTCGGACTCACGAAGTGCCTCTTGGCGTGGTGCGGGAGCGGGCACTCACAATACCCAGCCAGGCCCCGGGGGGGCGGCCCTGCAGACATGCTGCGCCCGAGGTGATGTCGCCGGGCGTTTTCCAGCCAATTCTCATGAGCATTCTGCCAAAACCGGGATCGGTTTGGCCAGAACACTCGTGAGAATTGGCCGGCATTATGCAGTCCTGTGGAAGGCCCTGCTCTCCAAGGCCTAGGGCCCTTCATGCCCAGGGCATGTTGCGGCCGCCCGTAAATCTCACGGAAAAGATGCAGCCAACCCGGGTGTGGCGGAACAGTGGAGTGTTCCGGGAGCGGAGTTGAAGGACGGATGGCGGCCGGGCGTGGTCCTCCGTCTTTTGGGAAGATGCGGCGCCCAAGTATGGGATAACATCATATTTGGCACGCAGTCTTATCTCATTCCGAAAGTTGTCAGATGCGACGGAGGCGACGATTGTGCCTGCGTGGTTGGGAGACGTGTGGCTGCAGGACTCAGGTTTCCCGATAAGGAGGCCACGAGGAACAGGACCATGGAAGCAGAAGGCTGTGGAAGCCAGCGAGCGTTCGAGGCCGTGCTTCGTGATGGGCCCGAACCCATGGTATAGCACCAGGGAAGTGACCCCGCAGGCCCAATATCTGGAGGCTTTGTCCTCACCACAGTGCGTCTCACGGAGTGCCTCTTTTCGGGGTTCCCGTACAGGCACTCACAATGCCCGGCCAGGCACCGGGGTGCGACCCTGAAGACGTGCCGTGTCCGAGGTGTCTTCGCCGGGCGTTTTCCGGCCAATACTCATGAGCGTTCTGCCCAAACCGGGATCGGTTTGGGCAGAACGCTCGTAAGAATTGGCCGGAGTTGGGCAGCCCTGTGGACTTCCCTGCTCTCTGGGCCCAGGGTCCTTTCTCGCCCAGGGCATGTGGCGGCCGCCTGGAAATCGCACGGAAAAGACGCGGCCCACCCATGGGCGCCAACGCAGTGGAGCGTTCCGGGAGCAGAGTTGAAGGACGGATGGCGGCCGGGCGTGCGCCTCCGTCTTTCGGGAAGATGGGGCACCCAAAGATGGGGTTGACATCTTTTTGGCATGAAGGTTTATCTCACTCCGATGGTTTTCCGAAGCGCCGGGAGTCGCTGTTGGCGCCTTTGTGGTTGGGAGATGCGTGGCTGCGGGACTCAGGTTTCCCAATATGGAGGCCACGAGGATCTGGACCCCGGAGGCAGAAGGCTGGGGAAGCGAGCGAGCGTTGGAACCCGGGCTTCGTGATGGGCCCGGACCCATGGTATAGCGCCAGGGACGGGACCCCCGCAGGCCGAGTGTCCGCAGGCATTATCCTCACCGCAGTCCATCTCATGGAGTGCCTCTTGGCCGGGTGCGGGTGCAGGCAGTCACAATGCCCAGCCAGGCCCCGGGGGGAGGCCCTGTAGACGTGCGGCGCCCGAGGTGACTTCGCCGGGCGTTTTCCGACCAATTCTCACGAGCGTTCTGCCCAAACCGGAATCGGTTTGGGCAGAACGCTCGTGAGAATTGGCCGGCGTTGGGCAGCCCTGCGGACCGCCCTGCACTCCAGGGCCCAGGGCCCTTTCTCGCCCAGGGCATGTTGCGGCCGCCCGGAAATCGCACGGAAAAGACGCGGCCCACCCAGGGGCGCCGGCGCAGTGGAGCGTTTCGGGAGCAGAGATGGACGGTTGTTCGCTGGGCGTGGGCCTCCGACTTTCGGGAAGATGGGGCGCCCAAGGATGGGGATGACCTCCTTTTGGGCTCACAGGTTTGTCTCACACTGAGGGTTGGCCAAAGCACCGGGAGGCTCCGTTGGCGCCTGCGTGGTTGGGAGATGAGTGGCTGCGGGACTCAGGGTTCCCGATCTGGAGGCCACGAGGAACAGGACCCCGGAAACAGAAGGCTGGGGAAGCGAGCGAGTGTTCGAGCCCGGGCTTCATGATGGGCCCGGACCCATGGTCTAGCGCCAGGGAGAGTAACTCAGCAGGCCGAGGATCCGCAGGCGTTGTCCTCATTCCAGTCCTTCTCACGGAGTGCCTCTTTTCGGGGTTCGGGAGCGGGCACTCACAATGCCCGGCCAGGCACCGCGGTTTAGCCCTGAAGACGTGCGGCGTCCGAGGTGACTTCTAAGGGTGTTTTCCGGCCTATTCTCACGAGCGTTCTGCCCAAACCGATTCCTGTTTGGGCAGAGCGCTCGTGAGAATTGGCCGCGTTGGGCAGCCCTGCGGACCGCCCTGCTCTCCAGGGCCCAGGGCCATTTGTTCGCCCAGGGCATGTTGCGGCCGCCCGGAAATCGCACGGAAAAGACGCGGCACACCCAGGGGCCCCGGCACAGTGGAGCGTTCCGGGAGCAGAGTTGAAGGACGGATGGCGGCTGGGCGTGCGCCTCCTACTTTCGGGAAGATGGCACGCCCAAGAAAGGGGATGACCTCATTTTGGGCACGAAGTTTGATCTAAATCTGAGGGTTTTTCGAAGCGCCGCGATTCGCAGTTGTCGCCTTCGTGGTTGGGAGATGCGTGGCTGAGGGACTCAGGTTTCCCGATATGGAGGCCACGAGGATCTGGACCCCGGAAGCAGAAGGCTGGGGAAGCGAGCGAGCGTTGGAACCCGGGATTCGTGATGGGCCCGGACCCATGTTATAGCGCCAGGGACGGGACCCCCGCAGGCCGAGGTTCTGCAGGCGTTGTCCTCGCTGCAGTCTGTCTCACGGAGTGCCTCATAGCGGGGTGCGGGAGCGGGCACTCACAATGCCCACCCGGGCACAGGGGGGGCGGCGCTGCACACGTGCGGCGCCCGAGGTAACTTCGCCGGGCGTTTTCCGGCCAATTCTCACGAGCGTTCTGCCCGAACCGGGATCGGTTCGGGCAGAACGCTCGTGAGAATTGGCCGGCATTGGGCAGCCCTGCGGACTTCCCTGCTCTCCAGGGCCCAGGACCTTTTCTCGCCCAGGGCATGTTGCGGCCGCCCGGAAATCGCACGGAAAAGACGCGGCACACCCAGGGGCCCCGGCACAGTGGAGCGTTCCGGGAGAAGATTTGAAGGACGGATGGCGGCTGGGCGTGCGCCTCCTACTTTCGGGAAGATGGCACGCCCACGAAAGGGGATGACCTCATTTTGGGCACGAAGTTTGATCTAACTCTGAGGGTTTTTCGAAGCGCCGCGATTCGCAGTTGTTGCCTTCGTGGTTGGGAGATGCGTGGCTGCGGGACTCAGGTTTCCCGATATGGAGGCCACGAGGATCTGGACCCGGGAAGCAGAAGGCTGGGGAAGCGAGCGAGCGTTGGAACCCGGGCTTCGTGTTGGGCCCGGACCCATGGTATAGCGCCAGGGACGGGACCCCCGCAGGCCGAGGTTCTGCAGGCGTTGACCTCGCTGCAGTCTGTCTCACGGAGTGCCTCATGGCGGGGTGCGGGAGCGGGCACTCACAATGCCCACCCGGGCCCAGGATGGCGGCGCTGCACACGTGCGGCGCCCGAGGTGACTTCGACGGGCGTTTTCCTGCCAATTCTCACGAGCGTTCTGCCCAAACCGGGATCGGATCGGGCAGAACGCTCGTGAGAATTGGCCGGCGTTAGAGCGCCAAGTGGACAGCCCTGCTCTCCGGGGCCCAGGGCCATTTCTTGCCCAGGGTATGTTGCGGCCACTCGGAAATCGCACGAAAAAGACGCGGCCCACCCGGGGGCCACCGGCGCAGTGGAGCGCTCCGGGAGCTGAGTGGAAGGATGGATGGCGCCGGGCGTTCGCCTCCGTCTTTCGTGAAGATGGGGCGCCAAAGTATAGTTTTGAGCTCATTTTTTCACAAGGTTTATCTCACTCCGAGGGTTATCCGAAGCACTGGGAGTGGCTATTGCCGCCTTCGTTGTTGGGAGATGTGTGGCTGCGGAACTCAAGGTTCCCGATATGGAGGCCACGAGGAACTGGACCCCGGAGGCAGAAGGCTGGGGAAGCGAGCGAGCATAGGAACCCGGGCTTCGTGATGGGACCGGACCCTTGGTATAGCGCCAGGGACAGGACCCCCGCAGGCCGAGGATCTGCAGGCGTTGTCATCGCTGCAGTCTGTCTCACGGAGTGCCTCATGGCGGGGTGCGGGAGCGGGCACTCACAATGCCCACCCGGACCCAGGGGGGCGGCGCTGCACACGTGCGGCGCCCGAGGTGACTTCGCCGGGCGTTTTCCGGCCAATTCTCACGAGCGTTCTGCCCGAACCGATCCCGGTTTGGGCAGAACGGTCGTGAGAATTGGCGGTCGTAGGGCAGCCCTGCAGACAGCCCTGCTCTCCATGGCCCAGGGCCCTTTATCGCCCAGGGCCCTTTCTCGCCCAGGGCTTGTTGCTGCCGCCCAGAAATGGCACGGAAAAGAAGCGGCCCAACTGGGCACGCCGGCGCAGTGGAGTGTTCCCGGCTCAGAGTTGAAGGACGGGAGGTGGACTGGTGTGCGCCTCCGTCTTTCAGGTAGATGGGGCGGCAAAGGATGGGGATGACCTCATTTTGGTGAACAGGTTTATCTCACTCTGAGGGTTGTCCGAAGCACCAGGGGACGCCGATGCAGACTGCGTGGTTGGGAGATGCGTGGCTGCGGGACTAAGGGTTTCCAATATGGAGGCCATGAGGGACAGGACCCCGGAAGCAGAAGGTTGGGGAGGCAGGTGAGCGTTCCAAACCGGACTTCGTGATGGGCCTGGCCCTATGGTAGAGCGCCAGGGATGGGACCCCCGCAGGTCGAGGATCCACGGGCGTTGTCCTCGCTGCATTCCATCTTGTGGATTGCCTCCTGGCGGTGATCGGTTGCGGACACTCACAATGCCCTTCAAGGCCCCAGGGGGGTCGGCCCAGCAGACGTGCAGCGCCCGAATGATTTCGCCGGGCGTTTTCCGGCCAATTCTCATGAGCGTTCTGCCCAAACCAGGATTGGTTTGGGCAGAACGCTCGTGAGAATTGGCCGGCGCAGGGCAGCCCTGCGGACAGCCCTGCTCTCGATGGCCCAGGGCCCTTTCTCGCCCAGGGCTTGTTGCTGCCGCCCCGAAATGGCACGGAAAAGAAGCGGCCCACCTGGGCACGCCGGCGCAGTGGCGCGTTCCCGGAGCAGAGTTGAAGGACGGGTGGTGGCCTGGTGTGCGCCTCCGTCTTTCGGGTAGATCGGGCGGTCAAGGATGGGGATGACCTCATTTTGGTCATACAGGTTTATCACACTCTGAGCGTTGTCTGAAGCACCAGGAGGCGCCGATGGAGACTGCGTGGTTGGGAGATGCGTGGCTGCGGGACTAAGGGTTTCCAATATGGAGGACATGAGGGACAGGACCCCGGAAGCAGAAGGTTGGGGAGGCAGGTGAGCGTTCCAAACTGGACTTCGTGATGGGCCTGGCCCTATGGTAGAGCGCCAGGGATGGGACCCCCGCAGGTCGAGGATCCACGGGCGTTGTCCTCGCTGCATTCCATCTTGTGGATTGCCTCCTGGCGGTGATCGGTTGCGGACACTCACAATGCCCTTCAAGGCCCCGGGGGGGTCTGCCCCGCAGACGTGCAGCGCCCGAATGACTTCGCCGGGCGTTTTCCGGCCAATTCTCACGAGTGTTCTGCCCAAACCAGGATTGGTTTGGGCAGAACACTCGTGAGAATTGGCCGGCGTAGGGCAGCCCTGCGGACAGCCCTGCTCTCCATGGCCCAGGGCCCTTTCTCGCCCAGGGCTTGTTGCTGCCGCCCCGAAATGGCACGGAAAAGAAGCGGCCCACCTGGGCACGCCGGCGCAGTGGCGCGTTCCCGGAGCAGAGTTGAAGGACGGGTGGTGGCCTGGTGTGCGCCTCCGTCTTTCGGGTAGATCGGGCGGTCAAGGATGGGGATGACCTCATTTTGGTCATACAGGTTTATCACACTCTGAGCGTTGTCTGAAGCACCAGGAGGCGCCGATGGAGACTGCGTGGTTGGGAGATGCGTGGCTGCGGGACTAAGGGTTTCCAATATGGAGGCCATGAGGGACAGGACCCCGGAAGCGGAAGGTTGGGGAAGCAGGCGAGCGTTCCAGACCGGACTTGGTGATGGGCCAGGCCCCATGGTAGACCGCCAGGGATGGGACCCCCGCAGGTCGAGGATCCACGGGCGTTGTCCTCGCTGCATTCCATCTTGTGGAGTGCCTCCTGGCGGCGATCCGGTGCGGACACTCACAATGCCCTTCAAGGCCCCGGGGTGGGGCGGCCCAGCAGACGTGCAGCGCCCGAATGACTTCGCCAGGCGTTTTCCGGCCAATTCTCACGAGCGTTCTGCCCAAACCAGGATTGGTTTGGGCAGAACGCTCGTGAGAATTGGCCGGCGTAGGTCAGCCCTGCGGACAGCCCTGCTCTCCATGGCCCAGGGCCCTTTATCGCCCAGGGCCCTTTCTCGCCCAGGGCTTGTTGCTGCCGCCCAGAAATGGCACGGAAAAGAAGCGGCCCAACTGGGCACGCCGGCGCAGTGGAGTGTTCCCGGCTCAGAGTTGAAGGACGGGTGGTGGACTGGTGTGCGCCTCCGTCTTTCAGGTAGATGGGGCGGCAAAGGATGGGGATGACCTCATTTTGGTCATACAGGTTTATCTCACTCTGAGGGTTGTCCGAAGCACCAGGGGACGCCGATGCAGACTGCGTGGTTGGGAGATGCGTGGCTGCGGGACTAAGGGTTTCCAATATGGAGGCCATGAGGGACAGGACCCCGGAAGCAGAAGGTTGGGGAGGCAGGTGAGCGTTCCAAACCGGACTTCGTGATGGGCCTGGCCCTATGGTAGAGCTCCAGGGATGGGACCCCAGCAGGTCGAGGATCCACGGGCGTTGTCCTCGCTGCATTCCATCTTGTGGATTGCCTCCTGGCGGTGATCGGTTGCGGACACTCACAATGCCCTTCAAGGCCCCGGGGGGGTCGGCCCAGCAGACGTGCAGCGCCCGAATGACGTGGCCGGGCGTTTTCCGGCCAATTCTGACGAGCGTTCTGCCCAAACCAGGATTGGTTTGAGCAGAACGCTCGTGAGAATTGGCCGGCGTAGGGCAGCCCTGCGGACAGCCCTGCTCTCCATGGCCCAGGGCCCTTTCTCGCCCAGGGCTTGTTGCTGACGCCCCGAAATGGCACGGAAAAGAAGCGGCCCACCTGGGCACGCCGGCGCAGTGGAGCGTTCCCGGAGCAGAGTTGAAGGACGGGTGGTGGCCTGGTGTGCGCCTCCGTCTTTCGGGTAGATCGGGCGGTCAAGGATGGGGATGACCTCATTTTGGTCATACAGGTTTATCACACTCTGAGCGTTGTCTGAAGCACCAGGAGGCGCCGATGGAGACTGCGTGGTTGGGAGATGCGTGGCTGCGGGACTAAGGGTTTCCAATATGGAGGCCATGAGGGACAGGACCCCGGAAGCGGAAGGTTGGGGAAGCAGGCGAGCGTTCCAGACTGGACTTTGTGTTGGGCCAGGCCCCATGATAGACCGCCAGGGATGGGACCCCCGCAGGTCGAGGATCCACGGGCGTTGTCCTCGCTGCATTCCATCTTGTGGAGTGCCTCCTGGCGGCGATCCGGTGCGGACACTCACAATGCCCTTCAAGGCCCCGGGGTGGGGCGGCCCAGCAGACGTGCAGCGCCCGAATGATTTCGCCAGGCGTTTTCCGGCCAATTCTCACGAGCGTTCTGCCCAAACCAGGATTGGTTTGGGCAGAACGCTCGTGAGAATTGGCCGGCGTAGGTCAGCCCTGTGGACAGCCCTGCTCTCCATGGCCCAGGGCCCTTTATCGCCCAGGGCCCTTTCTCGCCCAGGGCTTGTTGCTGCCGCCCAGAAATGGCACGGAAAAGAAGCGGCCCAACTGGGCACGCCGGCGCAGTGGAGTGTTCCCGGCTCAGAGTTGAAGGACGGGTGGTGGACTGGTGTGCGCCTCCGTCTTTCAGGTAGATGGGGCGGCAAAGGATGGGGATGACCTCATTTTGGTGAACAGGTTTATCTCACTCTGAGGGTTGTCCGAAGCACCAGGGGACGCCGATGCAGACTGCGTGGTTGGGAGATGCGTGGCTGCGCGACTAAGGGTTTCCAATATGGAGGCCATGAGGGACAGGACCCCGGAAGCAGAAGGTTGGGGAGGCAGGTGAGCGTTACAAACCGGACTTCGTGATGGGCCTGGCCCTATGGTAGAGCGCCAGGGATGGGACCCCCGCAGGTCGAGGATCCACGGGCGTTGTCCTCGCTGCATTCCATCTTGTGGATTGCCTCCTGGCGGTGATCGGTTGCGGACACTCACAATGCCCTTCAAAGCCCCGGGAGGGTCGGCCCAGCAGACGTGCAGCGCCCGAATGACTTCGCCGGGTGTTTTCCGGCCAATTCTCACGAGCGTTCTGCCCAAACCAGGATTGGTTTGGGCAGAACGCTCGTGAGAATTGGCCGGCGTACGGCAGCCCTGCGGACAGCCCTGCTCTCCATGGCCCAGGGCCCTTTCTCGCCCAGGGCTTGTTGCTGCCGCCCCGAAATGGCACGGAAAAGAAGCGGCCCACCTGGGCACGCCGGCGCAGTGGAGCGTTCCCGGAGCAGAGTTGAAGGACGGGTGGTGGCCTGGTGTGCGCCTCCGTCTTTCGGGTAGATCGGGCGGTCAAGGATGGGGATGACCTCATTTTGGTCATACAGGTTTATCACACTCTGAGCGTTGTCTGAAGCACCAGGAGGCGCCGATGGAGACTGCGTGGTTGGGAGATGCGTGGCTGCGGGACTAAGGGTTTCCAATATGGAGGCCATGAGGGACAGGACCCCGGAAGCGGAAGGTTGGGGAAGCAGGCGAGCGTTCCAGACCGGACTTTGTGATGGGCCAGGCCCCATGGTAGACCGCCAGGGATGGGACCCCCGCAGGTCGAGGATCCACGAGCGTTGTCCTCGCTGCATTCCATCTTGTGGAGTGCCTCCTGGCGGCGATCCGGTGCGGACACTCACAATGCCCTTCAAGGCCCCGGGATGGGGCGGCCAAGCAGACGTTCAGCGCCCGAATGACTTCGCCAGGCGTTTTCCGGCCAATTCTCACGAGCGTTCTGCCCAAACCAGGATTGGTTTGGGCAGAACGCTCGTGAGAATTGGCCGGCGTAGGTCAGCCCTGCGGACAGCCCTGCTCTCCATGGCCCAGGGCCCTTTACGCCCAGGGCCCTTTCTCGCCCAGGGCTTGTTGCTGCCGCCCAGAAATGGCACGGAAAAGAAGCGGCCCAACTGGGCACGCCGGCGCAGTGGAGTGTTCCCAGCTCAGAGTTGAAGGACGGGTGGTGGACTGGTGTGCGCCTCTGTCTTTCAGGTAGATGGGGCGGCAAAGGATGGGGATGACCTCATTTTGGTCATACAGGTTTATCTCACTCTGAGGGTTGTCCGAAGCACCAGGGGACGCCGATGCAGACTGCGTGGTTGGGAGATGTGTGGCTGCGGGACTAAGGGTTTCCAATATGGAGGCCATGAGGGACAGGACCCCGGAAGCAGAAGGTTGGGGAGGCAGGTGAGCGTTCCAAACCGGACTTCGTGATGGGCCTGGCCCTATGGTAGAGCGCCAGGGATGGGACCCCCGCAGGTCGAGGATCCACGGGCGTTGTCCTCGCTGCATTCCATCTTGTGGATTGCCTCCTGGCGGTGATCGGTTACGGACACTCACAATGCCCTTCAAGGCCCCGGGGGGGTCGGCCCAGCAGACGTGCAGCGCCCGAATGACTTCGCCGGGCGTTTTCCGGCCAATTCTCACGAGCGTTCTGCCCAAACCAGGATTGGTTTGGGCAGAACGCTCGTGAGAATTGGCCGGCGTAGGGCAGCCCTGCGGACAGCCCTGCTCTCCATGGCCCAGGGCCCTTTCTCGCCCTGGGCTTGTTGCTGCCGCCCCGAAATGGCACGGAAAAGAAGCGGCCCACCTGGGCACGCCGGCGCAGTGGAGCGTTCCCGGAGCAGAGTTGAAGGACGGGTGGTGGCCTGGTGTGCGCCTCCGTCTTTCGGGTAGATCGGGCGGTCAAGAATGGGGATGACCTCATTTTGGTCATACAGGTTTATCACACTCTGAGCGTTGTCTGAAGCACCAGGAGGCGCCGATGGAGACTGCGTGGTTGGGAGATGCGTGGCTGCGGGACTAAGGGTTTCCAATATGGAGGCCATGAGGGGCAGGACCCCGGAAGCGGAAGGTTGGGGAAGCAGGCGAGCGTTCCAGACCGGACTTTGTGATGGGCCAGGCCCCATGGTAGACCGCCAGGGATGGGACCCCCGCAGGTCGAGGATCCGCGGGCGTTGTCCTCGCTGCATTCCATCTTGTGGAGTGCCTCCTGGCGGCGATCCGGTGCGGACACTCACAATGCCCTTCAAGGCCCCGGGGTGGGTCGGCCCAGCAGACGTGCAGCGCCCGAATGACTTCGCCAGGCGTTTTCCGGCCAATTCTCACGAGCGTTCTGCCCAAACCAGGATTGGTTTGGGCAGAACGCTCTTGAGAATTGGCCGGCGTAGGGCAGCCCTGCGGACAGCCCTGCTCTCCATGGCCCAGGGCCCTTTCTCGCCCAGGGCTTGTTGCTGACGCCCCGAAATGGCACGGAAAAGAAGCGGCCCACCTGGGCACGCCGGCGCAGTGGAGCGTTCCCGGAGCAGAGTTGAAGGACGGGTGGTGGCCTGGTGTGCGCCTCCGTCTTTCGGGTAGATCGGGCGGTCAAGGATGGGGATGACCTCATTTTGGTCATACAGGTTTATCACACTCTGAGCGTTGTCTGAAGCACCAGGAGGCGCCGATGGAGACTGCGTGGTTGGGAGATGCGTGGCTGCGGGACTAAGGGTTTCCAATATGGAGGCCATGAGGGACAGGACCCCGGAAGCGGAAGGTTGGGGAAGCAGGCGAGCGTTCCAGACAGGACTTTGTGATGGGCCAGGCCCCATGGTAGACCGCCAGGGATGGGACCCCCGCAGGTCGAGGATCCACGGGCGTTGTCCTCGCTGCATTCCATCTTGTGGATTGCCTCCTGGCGGTGATCGGTTGCGGACACTCACAATGCCCTTCAAGGCCCCAGGGGGGTCGGCCCAGCAGACGTGCAGCGCCCGAATGACTTCGCCGGGCGTTTTCCGGCCAATTCTCACGAGCGTTCTGCCCAAACCAATCCTGGTTTGGGCAGAACGCTCGTGAGAATTGGCCGGCGTAGGTCAGCCCTGCGGACAGCCCTGCTCTCCATGGCCCAGGGCCCTTTATCGCCCAGGGCCCTTTCTCGCCCAGGGCTTGTTGCTGCCGCCCAGAAATGGCACGGAAAAGAAGCGACCCACCTGGGCACGCCGGCGCAGTGTAGCGTTCCCGGAGCAGAGTTGAAGGACGGGTGGTGGCCTGGTGTGCGCCTCCGTCTTTCGGGTAGATCGGGCGGTCAAGGATGGGGATGACCTCATTTTGGTCATACAGGTTTATCACACTCTGAGCGTTGTCTGAAGCACCAGGAGGCGCCGATGGAGACTGCGTGGTTGGGAGATGCGTGGCTGTGGGACTAAGGGTTTCCAATATGGAGGCCATGAGGGACAGGACCCCGGAGGCGGAAGGTTGGGGAAGCAGGCGAGCGTTCCAGACCGGACTTTGTGATGGGCCAGGCCCCATGGTAGACCACCAGGGATGGGACCCCCGCAGGTCGAGGATCCACGGGCGTTGTCCTCGCTGCATTCCATCTTGTGGAGTGCCTCCTGGCGGCGATCCGGTGCGGACACTCACAATGCCCTTCAAGGCCCCGGGGTGGGGCGGCCCAGCAGACGTGCAGCGCCTGAATGACTTCGCCAGGCGTTTTCCGGCCAATTCTCACGAGCGTTCTGCCCAAACCAGGATTGGTTTGGGCAGAACGCTCGTGAGAATTGGCCGGCGTAGGTCAGCCCTGCGGACAGCCCTGCTCTCCATGGCCCAGGGCCCTTTATCGCCCAGGGCCCTTTCTCGCCCAGCGCTTGTTGCTGCCGCCCAGAAATGGCACGGAAAAGAAGCGGCCCAACTGGGCACGCCGGCGCAGTGGAGTGTTCCCGGCTCAGAGTTGAAGGACGGGTGGTGGACTGGTGTGCGCCTCCGTCTTTCAGGTAGATGGGGCGGCAAAGGATGGGGATGACCTCATTTTGGTCATACAGGTTTATCTCACTCTGAGGGTTGTCCGAAGCACCAGGGGACGCCGATGCAGACTGCGTGGTTGGGAGATGCGTGGCTGCGGGACTAAGGGTTTCCAATATGGAGGCCATGAGGGACAGGACCCCGGAAGCAGAAGGTTGGGGAGGCAGGTGAGCGTTCCAAACCGGACTTCGTGATGGGCCTGGCCCTATGGTAGAGCGCCAGGGATGGGACCCCCGCAGGTCGAGGATCCACGGGCGTTGTCCTCGCTGCATTCCATCTTGTGGATTGCCTCCTGGCGGTGATCGGTTGCGGACACTCACAATGCCCTTCAAGGCCCCGGGGGGGTCGGCCCAGCAGACGTGCAGCGCCCGAATGACTTCGCCGGGCGTTTTCCGGCCAATTCTCACGAGCGTTCTGCCCAAACCAGGATTGGTTTGGGCAGAACGCTCGTGAGAATTGGCCGGCGTAGGGCAGCCCTGCGGACAGCCCTGCTCTCCATGGCCCAGGGCCCTTTCTCGCCCTGGGCTTGTTGCTGCCGCCCCGAAATGGCACGGAAAAGAAGCGGCCCACCTGGGCACGCCGGCGCAGTGGAGCGTTCCCGGAGCAGAGTTGAAGGACGGGTGGTGGCCTGGTGTGCGCCTCCGTCTTTCGGGTAGATCGGGCGGTCAAGAATGGGGATGACCTCATTTTGGTCATACAGGTTTATCACACTCTGAGCGTTGTCTGAAGCACCAGGAGGCGCCGATGGAGACCGCGTGGTTGGGAGATGCGTGGCTGCGGGACTAAGGGTTTCCAATATGGAGGCCATGAGGGGCAGGACCCCGGAAGCGGAAGGTTGGGGAAGCAGGCGAGCGATCCAGACCGGACTTTGTGATGGGCCAGGCCCCATGGTAGACCGCCAGGGATGGGACCCCCGCAGGTCGAGGATCCACGGGCGTTGTCCTCGCTGCATTCCATCTTGTGGAGTGCCTCCTGGCGGCGATCCGGTGCGGACACTCACAATGCCCTTCAAGGCCCCGGGGTGGGGCGGCCCAGCAGACGTGCAGCGCCCGAATGACTTCGCCAGGCGTTTTCCGGCCAATTCTCACGAGCGTTCTGCCCAAACCAGGATTGGTTTGGGCAGAACGCTCGTGAGAATTGGCCGGCGTAGGTCAGCCCTGCGGACAGCCCTGCTCTCCATGGCCCAGGGCCCTTTATCGCCCAGAACCCTTTCTCGCCCAGGGCTTGTTGCTGCCGCCCAGAAATGGCACGGAAAAGAAGCGGCCCAACTGGGCACGCCGGCGCAGTGGAGTGTTCCCGGCTCAGAGTTGAAGGACGGGTGGTGGACTGGTGTGCGCCTCCGTCTTTCAGGTAGATGGGGCGGCAAAGGATGGGGATGACCTCATTTTGGTCATACAGGTTTATCACACTCTGAGCGTTGTCTGAAGCACCAGGAGGCGCCGATGGAGACTGCGTGGTTGGGAGATGCGTGGCTGCGGGACTAAGGGTTTCCAATATGGAGGCCATGAGGGACAGGACCCCGGAAGCGGAAGGTTGGGGAAGCAGGCGAGCGTTCCAGACCGGACTTTGTGATGGGCCAGGCCCCATGGTAGACCGCCAGGGATGGGACCCCCGCAGGTCGAGGATCCACGGGCGTTGTCCTCGCTGCATTTCATCTTGTGGAGTGCCTCCTGGCGGCGATCCGGTGCGGACACTCACAATGCCCTTCAAGGCCCCGGGGTGGGGCGGCCCAGCAGACGTGCAGCGCCCGAATGACTTCGCCAGGCGTTTTCCGGCCAATTCTCACGAGCGTTCTGCCCAAACCAGGATTGGTTTGGGCAGAACGCTCGTGAGAATTGGCCGGCGTAGGTCAGCCCTGCGGACAGCCCTGCTCTCCATGGCCCAGGGCCCTTTATCGCCCAGGGCCCTTTCTCGCCCAGGGCTTGTTGCTGCCGCCCAGAAATGGCACGGAAAAGAAGCGGCCCAACTGGGCACGCCGGCGCAGTGGAGTGTTCCCGGTTCAGAGTTGAAGGACGGGTGGTGGACTGGTGTGCGCCTCCGTCTTTCAGGTAGATGGGGCGGCAAAGTATGGGGATGACCTCATTTTGGTGAACAGGTTTATCTCACTCTGAGGCTTGTACGAAGCACCAGGGGACGCCGATGCAGACTGCGTGGTTGGGAGATGCGTGGCTGCGGGACTAAGGGTTTCCAATATGGAGGCCATGAGGGACAGGACCCCGGAAGCAGAAGGTTGGGGAGGCAGGTGAGCGTTCCAAACCGGACTTCGAGATGGGCCTGGCCCTATGGTAGAGCGCCAGGGATGGGACCCCCGCAGGTCGAGGATCCACGGGCGTTGTCCTCGCTGCATTCCATCTTGTGGATTGCCTCCTGGCGGTGATCGGTTGCAGACACTCACAATGCCCTTCAAGGCCCCGGGGGGGTCGGCCCAGCAGACGTGCAGCGCCCGAATGACTTCGCCGGGCGTTTTCCGGCCAATTCTCACGAGCGTTCTGCCAAACCAGGATTGGTTTGGGCAGAACGCTCGTGAGAATTGGCCGGCGTAGGGCAGCCCTGCGGACAGCCCTGCTCTCCATGGCCCAGGGCCCTTTCTCGCCCAGGGCTTGTTGCTGCCGCCCCGAAATGGCACGGAAAAGAAGCGGCCCACCTGGGCACGCCGGCGCAGTGGAGCGTTCCCGGAGCAGAGTTGAAGGACGGGTGGTGGACTGGTGTGCGCCTCCGTCTTTTGGGTAGATCGGGCGGTCAAGGATGGGGATGACCTCATTTTGGTCATACAGGTTTATCACACTCTGAGCGTTGTCTGAAGCACCAGGAGGCGCCGATGGAGACCGCGTGGTTGGGAGATGCGTGGCTGCGGGACTAAGGGTTTCCAATATGGAGGCCATGAGGGACAGGACCCCGGAAGCGGAAGGTTGGGGAAGCAGGCGAGCGTTCCAGACCGGACTTTGTGATGGGCCAGGCCCCATGGTAGACCGCCAGGGATGGGACCCCCGCAGGTCGAGGATCCACGGGCCTTGTCCTCGCTGCATTCCATCTTGTGGAGTGCCTCCTGGCGGCGATCCGGTGCGGACACTCACAATGCCCTTCAAGGCCCCGGGGTGGGGCGGCCCAGCAGACGTGCAGCGCCCGAATGACTTCGCCAGGCGTTTTCCGGCCAATTCTCACGAGCGTTCTGCCCAAACCAGGATTGGTTTGGGCAGAACGCTCGTGAGAATTGGCCGGCGTAGGTCAGCCCTGCGGACAGCCCTGCTCTCCATGGCCCAGGGCCCTTTATCGCCCAGGGCCCTTTCTCGCCCAGGGCTTGTTGCTGCCGCCCAGAAATGGCACGGAAAAGAAGCGGCCCAACTGGGCACGCCGGCGCAGTGGAGTGTTCCCGGCTCAGAGTTGAAGGACGGGTGGTGGACTGGTGTGCGCCTCCGTCTTTCAGGTAGATGGGGCGGCAAAGGATGGGGATGACCTCATTTTGGTCATACAGGTTTATCTCACTCTGAGGGTTGTCCGAAGCACCAGGGGACGCCGATGCAGACTGCGTGGTTGGGAGATGCGTGGCTGCGGGACTAAGGGTTTCCAATATGGAGGCCATGAGGGACAGGACCCCGGAAGCAGAAGGTTGGGGAGGCAGGTGAGCGTTCCAAACCGGACTTCGTGATGGGCCTGGCCCTATGGTAGAGCGCCAAGGATGGGACCCCCGCAGGTCGAGGATCCACGGGCGTTGTCCTCGCTGCATTCCATCTTGTGGATTGCCTCCTGGCGGTGATCGGTTACGGACACTCACAATGCCCTTCAAGGCCCCGGGGGGGTCGGCCCAGCAGACGTGCAGCGCCCGAATGACTTCGCCGGGCGTTTTCCGGCCAATTCTCACGAGCGTTCTGCCCAAACCAGGATTGGTTTGGGCAGAACGCTCGTGAGAATTGGCCGGCGTAGGGCAGCCCTGCGGACAGCCCTGCTCTCCATGGCCCAGGGCCCTTTCTCGCCCTGGGCTTGTTGCTGCCGCCCCGAAATGGCACGGAAAAGAAGCGGCCCACCTGGGCACGCCGGCGCAGTGGAGCGTTCCCGGAGCAGAGTTGAAGGACGGGTGGTGGCCTGGTGTGAGCCTCCGTCTTTCGGGTAGATCGGGCGGTCAAGAATGGGGATGACCTCATTTTGGTCATACAGGTTTATCACACTCTGAGCGTTGTCTGAAGCACCAGCAGGCGCCGATGGAGACCGCGTGGTTGGGAGATGCGTGGCTGCGGGACTAAGGGTTTCCAATATGGAGGCCATGAGGGGCAGGACCCCGGAAGCGGAAGGTTGGGGAAGCAGGCGAGCGTTCCAGACCGGACTTTGTGATGGGCCAGGCCCCATGGTAGACCGCCAGGGATGGGACCCCCGCAGGTCGAGGATCCACGGGCCTTGTCCTCGCTGCATTCCATCTTGTGGAGTGCCTCCTGGCGGCGATCCGGTGCGGACACTCACAATGCCCTTCAAGGCCCCGGGGTGGGGCGGCCCAGCAGACGTGCAGCGCCCGAATGACTTCGCCAGGCGTTTTCCGGCCAATTCTCACGAGCGTTCTGCCCAAACCAGGATTGGTTTGGGCAGAACGCTCGTGAGAATTGGCCGGCGTAGGTCAGCCCTGCGGACAGCCCTGCTCTCCATGGCCCAGGGCCCTTTATCGCCCAGGGCCCTTTCTCGCCCAGGGCTTGTTGCTGCCGCCCAGAAATGGCACGGAAAAGAAGCGGCCCAACTGGGCACGCCGGCGCAGTGGAGTGTTCCCGGCTCAGAGTTGAAGGACTGGTGGTGGACTGGTGTGCGCCTCCGTCTTTCAGGTAGATGGGGCGGCAAAGGATGGGGATGACCTCATTTTGGTCATACAGGTTTATCTCAATCTGAGGGTTGTCCGAAGCACTAGGGGACGCCGATGCAGACTGCGTGGTTGGGAGATGCGTGGCTGCGGGACTAAGGGTTTCCAATATGGAGGCCATGAGGGACAGGACCCTGGAAGCAGAATGTTGGGGAGGCAGGTGAGCATTCCAAACCGGACTTCGTGATGGGCCTGGCCCTATGGTAGAGCGCCAGGGATGGGACCCCCGCAGGTCGAGGATCCACGGGCGTTGTCCTCGCTGCATTCCATCTTGTGGATTGCCTCCTGGCGGTGATCGGTTGCGGACACTCACAATGCCCTTCAAGGCTCCGGGGGGGTCGGCCCAGCAGACGTGCAGAGCCCGAATGACTTCGCCGGGCGTTTTCCGCCCAATTCTCATGAGCGTTCTGCCCAAACCAGGATTGGTTTGGGCAGAACGCTCGTGAGAATTGGCCGGCGTAGGGCAGCCCTGCGGACAGCCCTGCTCTCCATGGCCCAGGGCCCTTTCTCGCCCAGGGCTTGTTGCTGCCGCCCCGAAATGGCACGGAAAAGAAGCGGCCCACCTGGGCACGCCGGCGCAGTGGAGCGTTCCCGGAGCAGAGTTGAAGGACGGGTGGTGGCCTGGTGTGCGCCTCCGTCTTTCGGGTAGATCGGGCGGTCAAGGATGGGGATGACCTCATTTTGGTCATACAGGTTTATCACACTCTGAGCGTTGTCTGAAGCACCAGGAGGCGCCGATGGAGACTGCGTGGTTGGGAGATGCGTGGCTGCGGGACTAAGGGTTTCCAATATGGAGGCCATGAGGGACAGGACCCCGGAAGCGGAAGGTTGGGGAAGCAGGCGAGCGTTCCAGACCGGACTTTGTGATGGGCCAGGCCCCATGGTAGACCGCCAGGGATGGGACCCCCGCAGGTCGAGGATCCACGGGCGTTGTCCTCGCTGCATTCCATCTTGTGGAGTGCCTCCTGGCGGCGATCCGGTGCGGACACTCACAATGCCCTTCAAGGCCCCGGGGTGGGGCGGCCCAGCAGACGTGCAGCGCCCGAATGACTTCGCCAGGCGTTTTCCGGCCAATTCTCATGAGCGTTCTGCCCAAACCAGGATCGGTTTGGGCAGAACGCTCGTGAGAATTGGCCGGCGTAGGTCAGCCCGGCGGACAGCCCTGCTCTCCATGGACCAGGGCCCTTTATCGCCCAGGGCCCTTTCTCGCCCAGGGCTTGTTGCTGCCGCCCAGAAATGGCACGGAAAAGAAGCGGCCCAACTGGGCACGCCGGCGCAGTGGAGTGTTCCCGGCTCAGAGTTGAAGGACGGGTGGTGGACTGGTGTGCGCCTCCGTCTTTCAGGTAGATGGGGCGGCAAAGGATGGGGATGACCTCATTTTGGTCATACAGGTTTATCTCAATCTGAGGGTTGTCCGAAGCACTAGGGGACGCCGATGCAGACTGCGTGGTTGGGAGATGCGTGGCTGCGGGACTAAGGGTTTCCAATATGGAGGCCATGAGGGACAGGACCCCGGAAGCAGAAGGTTGGGGAGGCAGGTGAGCGTTCCAAACCGGACTTCGTGATGGGCCTGGCCCTATGGTAGAGCGCCAGGGATGGGACCCCTGCAGGTCGAGGATCCACGGGCGTTGTCCTCGCTGCATTCCATCTTGTGGATTGCCTCCTGGCGGTGATCGGTTGCGGACACTCACAATGCCCTTCAAGGCCCCGGGGGGGTCGGCCCAGCAGACGTGCAGCGCCCGAATGACTTCGCCGGGCGTTTTCCGCCCAATTCTCACGAGCGTTCTGCCCAAACCAGGATTGGTTTGGGCAGAACGCTCGTGAGAATTGGCCGGCGTAGGGCAGCCCTGCGGACAGCCCTGCTCTCCATGGCCCAGGGCCCTTTCTCGCCCAGGGCTTGTTGCTGACGCCCCGAAATGGCACGGAAAAGAAGCGGCCCACCTGGGCACGCCGGCGCAGTGGAGCGTTCCCGGAGCAGAGTTGAAGGACGGGTGGTGGCCTGGTGTGCGCCTCCGTCTTGGGTAGATCGGGCGGTCAAGGATGGGGATGACCTCATTTTGGTCATACAGTTTTATCACACTCTGAGCGTTGTCTGAAGCACCAGGAGGCGCCGATGGAGACTGCGTGGTTGGGAGATGCGTGGCTGCGGGACTAAGGGTTTCCAATATGGAGGCCATGAGTGACAGGACCCCGGAAGCGGAAGGTTGGGGAAGCAGGCGAGCGTTCCAGACCGGACTTTGTGATGGGCCAGGCCCCATGGTAGAGCGCCAGGGATGGGACCCCCGCAGGTCGAGGATCCACGGGCGTTGTCCTCGCTGCATTCCATCTTGTGGAGTGCCTCCTGGCGGCGATCCGGTGCGGACACTCACAATGCCCTTCAAGGCCCCGGGGTGGGGCGGCCCAGCAGACGTGCAGCGCCCGAATGACTTCGCCAGGCGTTTTCCGGCCAATTGTCACGAGCGTTCTGCCCAAACCAGGATTGGTTTGGGCAGAACGCTCGTGAGAATTGGCCGGCGTAGGTCAGCCCTGCGGACAGCCCTGCTCTCCATGGCCCAGGGCCCTTTATCGCCCAGGGCCCTTTCTCGCCCAGGGCTTGTTGCTGCCGCCCAGAAATGGCACGGAAAAGAAGCGGCCCAACTGGGCACGCCGGCGCAGTGGAGTGTTCCCGGCTCAGAGTTGAAGGACGGGTGGTGGACTGGTGTGCGCCTCCGTCTTTCAGGTAGATGGGGCGGCAAAGGATGGGGATGACCTCATTTTGGTCATACAGGTTTATCTCACTCTGAGGGTTGTCCGAAGCACCAGGGGACGCCGATGCAGACTGCGTGGTTGGGAGATGCGTGGCTGCGGGACTAAGGGTTTCCAATATGGAGGCCATGAGGGACAGGACCCCGGAAGCAGAAGGTTGGGGAGGCAGGTGAGCGTTCCAAACCGGACTTCGTGATGGGCCTGGCCCTATGGTAGAGCGCCAGGGATGGGACCCCCGCAGGTCGAGGATCCACGGGCGTTGTCCTCGCTGCATTCCATCTTGTGGATTGCCTCCTGGCGGTGATCGGTTACGGACACTCACAATGCCCTTCAAGGCCCCGGGGGGGTCGGCCCAGCAGACGTGCAGCGCCCGAATGACTTCGCCGGGCGTTTTCCGGCCAATTCTCACGAGCGTTCTGCCCAAACCAGGATTGGTTTGGGCAGAACGCTCGTGAGAATTGGCCGGCGTAGGACAGCCCTGCGGACAGCCCTGCTCTCCATGGCCCAGGGCCCTTTCTCGCCCTGGGCTTGTTGCTGCCGCCCCGAAATGGCACGGAAAAGAAGCGGCCCACCTGGGAACGCCGGCGCAGTGGAGCGTTCCCGGAGCAGAGTTGAAGGACGGGTGGTGGCCTGGTGTGCGCCTCCGTCTTTCGGGTAGATCGGGCGGTCAAGAATGGGGATGACCTCATTTTGGTCATAAAGGTTTATCACACTCTGAGCGTTGTCTGAAGCACCAGGAGGCGCCGATGGAGACCGCGTGGTTGGGAGATGCGTGGCTGCGGGACTAAGGGTTTCCAATATGGAGGCCATGAGGGGCAGGACCCCGGAAGCGGAATGTTGGGGAAGCAGGCGAGCGTTCCAGACCGGACTTTGTGATGGGCCAGGCCCCATGGTAGACCGCCAGGGATGGGACCCCCGCAGGTCGAGGATCCACGGGCGTTGTCCTCGCTGCATTCCATCTTGTGGAGTGCCTCCTGGCGGCGATCCGGTGCGGACACTCACAATGCCCTTCAAGGCCCCGGGGTGGGGCGGCCCAGCAGACGTGCAGCGCCCGAATGACTTCGCCAAGCGTTTTCCGGCCAATTCTCACGAGCGTTCTGCCCAAACCAGGATTGGTTTGGGAAGAACGCTCGTGAGAATTGGCCGGCATAGGTCAGCCCTGCGGACAGCCCTGCTCTCCATGGCCCAGGGCCCTTTATCGCCCAGGGCCCTTTCTCGCCCAGGGCTTGTTGCTGCCGCCCAGAAATGGCACGGAAAAGAAGCGGCCCAACTGGGCACGCCGGCGCAGTGGAGTGTTCCCGGCTCAGAGTTGAAGGACGGGTGGTGGACTGGTGTGCGCCTCCGTCTTTCAGGTAGATGGGGCGGCAAAGGATGGGGATGACCTCATTTTGGTCATACAGGTTTATCTCAATCTGAGGGTTGTCCGAAGCACCAGGGGACGCCGATGCAGACTGCGTGGTTGGGAGATGCGTGGCTGCGGGACTAAGGGTTTCCAATATGGAGGCCATGAGGGACAGGACCCCGGAAGCGGAAGGTTGGGGAAGCAGGCGAGCGTTCCAGACCGGACTTTGTGATGGGCCAGGCCCCATGGTAGACCGCCAGGAATGGGACCCCCGCAGGTCGAGGATCCACGGGCGTTGTCCTCGCTGCATTCCATCTTGTGGAGTGCCTCCTGGCGGCGATCCGGTGCGGACACTCACAATGCCCTTCAAGGCCCCGGGGTGGGGCGGCCCAGCAGACGTGCAGCGCCCGAATGACTTCGCCAGGCGTTTTCCGGCCAATTCTCACGAGCGTTCTGCCCAAACCAGGATTGGTTTGGGAAGAACGCTCGTGAGAATTGGCCGGCATAGGTCAGCCCTGCGGACAGCCCTGCTCTCCATGGCCCAGGGCCCTTTATCGCCCAGGGCCCTTTCTCGCCCAGGGCTTGTTGCTGCCGCCCAGAAATGGCACGGAAAAGAAGCGGCCCAACTGGGCACGCCGGCGCAGTGGAGTGTTCCCGGCTCAGAGTTGAAAGACGGGTGGTGGCCTGGTGTGCGCCTCCGTCTTTCGGGTAGATCGGGCGGTCAAGGATGGGGATGACCTCATTTTGGTCATACAGGTTTATCACACTCTGAGCGTTGTCTGAAGCACCAGGAGGCGCCGATGGAGACTGCGTGGTTGGGAGATGCGTGGCTGCGGGACTAAGGGTTTCCAATATGGAGGCCATGAGGGACAGGACCCCGGAAGCGGAAGGTTGGGGAAGCAGGCGAGCGTTCCAGACCGGACTTTGTGATGGGCCAGGCCCCATGGTAGACCGCCAGGGATGGGACCCCCGCAGGTCGAGGATCCACGGGCGTTGTCCTCGCTGCATTCCATCTTGTGGAGTGCCTCCTGGCGGCGATCCGGTGCGGACACTCACAATGCCCTTCAAGGCCCCGGGGTGGGGCGGCCCAGCAGACGTGCAGCGCCCGAATGACTTCGCCAGGCGTTTTCCGGCCAATTCTCACGAGCGTTCTGCCCAAACCAGGATTGGTTTGGGCAGAACGCTCGTGAGAATTGGCCGGCGTAGGTCAGCCCTGCGGACAGCCCTGCTCTCCATGGCCCAGGGCCCTTTATCGCCCAGGGCCCTTTCTCGCCCAGGGCTTGTTGCTGCCGCCCAGAAATGGCACGGAAAAGAAGCGGCCCAACTGGGCACGCCGGCGCAGTGGAGTGTTCCCGGCTCAGAGTTGAAGGACGGGTGGTGGACTGGTGTGCGCCTCCGTCTTTCAGGTAGATGGGGCGGCAAAGGATGGGGATGACCTCATTTTGGTGAACAGGTTTATCTCACTCTGAGGGTGGTCCGAAGCACCAGGGGACGCCGATGCAGACTGCGTGGTTGGGAGATGCGTGGCTGCGGGACTAAGGGTTTCCAATATGGAGGCCATGAGGGACAGGACCCCGGAAGCAGAAGGTTGGGGAGGCAGGTGAGCGTTCCAAACCGGACTTCGTGATGGGCCTGGCCCTATTGTAGAGCGACAGAGATGGGACCCCCGCAGGTCGAGGATCCACGGGCGTTGTCCTCGCTGCATTCCATCTTGTGGATTGCCTCCTGGCGGTGATCGGTTGCGGACACTCACAATGCCCTTCAAGGCCCCGGGGGGGTCGGCCAAGCAGACGTGCAGCGCCCGAATGACTTCGCCGGGCGTTTTCCGGCCAATTCTCACGAGCGTTCTGCCCAAACCAGGATTGGTTTGGGCAGAACGCTCGTGAGAATTGGCCGGCGTAGGGCAGCCCTGCGGACAGCCCTGCTCTCCATGGCCCAGGGCCCTTTCTCGCCCAGGGCTTGTTGCTGCCGCCCCGAAATGGCACGGAAAAGAAGCGGCCCACCTGGGCACGACGGCGCAGTGGAGCATTCCCGGAGCAGAGTTGAAGGACGGGTGGTGGCCTGGTGTGCGCCTCCGTCTTTCGGGTAGATCGGGCGGTCAAGGATGGGGATGACCTCATTTTGGTCATACAGGTTTATCACACTCTGAGCGTTGTCTGAAGCACCAGGAGGCGCCGATGGAGACTGCGTGGTTGGGAGATGCGTGGCTGCGGGACTAAGGGTTTCCAATATGGAGGCCATGAGGGACAGGACCCCGGAAGCGGAAGGTTGGGGAAGCAGGCGAGCGTTCCAGACCGGACTTTGTGATGGGCCAGGCCCCATGGTAGACCGCCAGGGATGGGACCCCCGCAGGTCGAGGATCCACGGGCGTTGTCCTCGCTGCATTCCATCTTGTGGAGTGCCTCCTGGCGGCGATCCGGTGCGGACACTCACAATGCCCTTCAAGGCCCCGGGGTGGGGCGGCCCAGCAGACGTGCAGCGCCCGAATGACTTCGCCAGGCGTTTTCCGGCCAATTGTCACGAGCGTTCTGCCCAAACCAGGATTGGTTTGGGCAGAACGCTCGTGAGAATTGGCCGGCGTAGGTCAGCCCTGCGGACAGCCCTGCTCTCCATGGCCCAGGGCCCTTTATCGCCCAGGGCCCTTTCTCGCCCAGGGCTTGTTGCTGCCGCCCAGAAATGGCACGGAAAAGAAGCGGCCCAACTGGGCACGCCGGCGCAGTGGAGTGTTCCCGGCTCAGAGTTGAAGGACGGGTGGTGGACTGGTGTGCGCCTCCGTCTTTCAGGTAGATGGGGCGGCAAAGGATGTGGATGACCTCATTTTGGTGAACAGGTTTATCTCACTCTGAGGGTGGTCCGAAGCACCAGGGGACGCCGATAAAGACTGCGTGGTTGGGAGATGCATGGCTGCGGGACTAAGGGTTTCCAATATGGAGGCCATGAGGGACAGGACACCGGAAGCAGAAGGTTGGGGAGGCAGGTGAGCGTTCCAAACCGGATTTCGTGATGGGCCTGGCCCTATGGTAGAGCGCCAGGGATGGGACCCCCGCAGGTCGAGGATCCACGGGCGTTGTCCTCGCTGCATTCCATCTTGTGGATTGCCTCCTGGCGGTGATCGGTTACGGACACTCACAATGCCCTTCAAGGCCCCGGGGGGGTCGGCCCAGCAGACGTGCAGCGCCCGAATGACTTCGCCGGGCGTTTTCCGGCCAATTCTCACGAGCGTTCTGCCCAAACCAGGATTGGTTTGGGCAGAACGCTCGTGAGAATTGGCCGGCGTAGGGCAGCCCTGCGGACAGCCCTGCTCTCCATGGCCCAGGGCCCTTTCTCGCCCTGGGCTTGTTGCTGCCGCCCCGAAATGGCACGGAAAAGAAGCGGCCCACCTGGGCACGCCGGCGCAGTGGAGCGTTCCCGGAGCAGAGTTGAAGGACGGGTGGTGGCCTGGTGTGAGCCTCCGTCTTTCGGGTAGATCGGGCGGTCAAGAATGGGGATGACCTCATTTTGGTCATACAGGTTTATCACACTCTGAGCGTTGTCTGAAGCACCAGCAGGCGCCGATGGAGACCGCGTGGTTGGGAGATGCGTGGCTGCGGGACTAAGGGTTTCCAATATGGAGGCCATGAGGGGCAGGACCCCGGAAGCGGAAGGTTGGGGAAGCAGGCGAGCGTTCCAGACCGGACTTTGTGATGGGCCAGGCCCCATGGTAGACCGCCAGGGATGGGACCCCCGCAGGTCGAGGATCCACGGGCGTTGTCCTCGCTGCATTCCATCTTGTGGAGTGCCTCCTGGCGGCGATCCGGTGCGGACACTCACAATGCCCTTCAAGGCCCCGGGGTGGGGCGGCCCAGCAGACGTGCAGCGCCCGAATGACTTCGCCAGGCGTTTTCCGGCCAATTCTCACGAGCGTTCTGCCCAAACCAGGATTGGTTTGGGCAGAACGCTCGTGAGAATTGGCCGGCGTAGGTCAGCCCTGCGGACAGCCCTGCTCTCCATGGCCCAGGGCCCTTTATCGCCCAGGGCCCTTTCTCGCCCAGGGCTTGTTGCTGCCGCCCAGAAATGGCACGGAAAAGAAGCGGCCCAACTGGGCACGCCGGCGCAGTGGAGTGTTCCCGGCTCAGAGTTGAAGGACGGGTGGTGGACTGGTGTGCGCCTCCGTCTTTCAGGTAGATGGGGCGGCAAAGGATGGGGATGACCTCATTTTGGTGAACAGGTTTATCTCACTCTGAGGGTTGTCCGAAGCACCAGGGGACGCCGATGCAGACTGCGTGGTTGGGAGATGCGTGGCTGCGGGACTAAGGGTTTCCAATATGGAGGCCATGAGGGACAGGACCCCGGAAGCAGAAGGTTGGGGAGGCAGGTGAGCATTCCAAACCGGACTTCGTGATGGGCCTGGCCCTATGGTAGAGCGCCAGGGATGGGACCCCCGCAGGTCGAGGATCCACGGGCGTTGTCCTCGCTGCATTCCATCTTGTGGATTGCCTCCTGGCGGTGATCGGATGCGGACACTCACAATGCCCTTCAAGGCCCTGGGGGGGTCGGCCCAGCAGACGTGCAGCGCCCGAATGACTTCGCCGGGCGTTTTCCGGCCAATTCTCACGAGCGTTCTGCCCAAACCAGGATTGGTTTGGGCAGAACGCTCGTGAGAATTGGCCGGCGTAGGGCAGCCCTGCGGACAGCCCTGCTCTCCATGGCCCAGGGCCCTTTATCGCCCAGGGCCCTTTCTCGCCCAGGGCTTGTTGCTGCCGCCCAGAAATGGCACGGAAAAGAATCGGCCCAACTGGGCACGCCGGCGCAGTGGAGTGTTCCCGGCTCAGAGTTGAAGGACGGGTGGTGGACTGGTGTGCGCCTCCGTCTTTCGGGTAGATGGGGCGGCAAAGGATGGGGATGACCTCATTTTGGTCATACATGTTTATCTCACTCTGAGGGTTGTCCGAAGCACCAGGGGACGCCGATGCAGACTGCGTGGTTGGGAGATGCGTGGCTGCGGGACTAAGGGTTTCCAATATGGAGGCCATGAGGGACAGGACCCCGGAAGCGGAAGGTTGGGGAGGCAGGTGAGCCTTGAGACCGGACTTCGTGATGGGCCTGGCCCTATGGTAGAGCGCCAGGGATGGGACCCCCGCAGGTCGAGGATCCACGGGCGTTGTCCTCGCTGCATTCCATCTTGTGGATTGCCTCCTGGCGGTGATCGGTTGCGGACACTCACAATGCCCTTCAAGGCCCCGGGGGGGTCGGCCCAGCAGACGTGCAGCGCCCGAATGACTTCGCCGGGCGTTTTCCGGCCAATTCTCACGAGCGTTCTGCCCAAACCAGGATTGGTTTGGGCAGAACGCTCGTGAGAATTGGCAGGCGTAGGGCAGCCCTGCGGACAGCCCTGCTCTCCATGGCCCAGGGCCCTTTCTCGCCCAGGGCTTGTTGCTGCCGCCCCGAAATGGCACGGAAAAGAAGCGGCCCACCTGGGCACGCCGGCGCAGTGGAGCGTTCCCGGAGCAGAGTTGAAGGACGGGTGGTGGCCTGGTGTGCGCCTCCGTCTTTCGGGTAGATCGGGCGGTCAAGGATGGGGATGACCTCATTTTGGTCATACAGGTTTATCACACTCTGAGCGTTGGCTGAAGCACCAGGAGGCGCCGATGGAGACTGCGTGGTTGGGAGATGCGTGGCTGCGGGACTAAGGGTTTCCAATATGGAGGCCATGAGGGACAGGACCCCGGAAGCGGAAGGTTGGGGAAGCAGGCGAGCGTTCCAGACCGGACTTTGTGATGGGCCAGGCCCCATGGTAGACCGCCAGGGATGGGACCCCCGCAGGTCGAGGATCCACGGGCGTTGTCCTCGCTGCATTCCATCTTGTGGAGTGCCTCCTGGCGGCGATCCGGTGCGGACACTCACAATGCCCTTCAAGGCCCCGGGGTGGGGCGGCCCAGCAGACGTGCAACGCCCGAATGACTTCGCCGGGCGTTTTCCGGCCAATTCTCAAGAGCGTTCTGCCCAAACCAGGATCGGTTTGGGCAGAACGCTCGTGAGAATTGGCCGGCGTAGGTCAGCCCTGCGGACAGCCCTGCTCTCCATGGCCCAGGGCCCTTTATCGCCCAGGGCCCTTTCTCGCCCAGGGCTTGTTGCTGCCGCCCAGAAATGGCACGGAAAAGAAGCGGCCCAACTGGGCACGCCGGCGCAGTGGAGTGTTCCCGGCTCAGAGTTGAAGGACGGGTGGTGGACTGGTGTGCGCCTCCGTCTTTCAGGTAGATGGGGCGGCAAAGGATGGGGATGACCTCATTTTGGTGAACAGGTTTATCTCACTCTGAGGGTTGTCCGAAGCACCAGGGGACGCCGATGCAGACTGCGTGGTTGGGAGATGCGTGGCTGCGGGACTAAGGGTTTCCAATATGGAGGCCATGAGGGACAGGACCCCGGAAGCAGAAGGTTGGGGAGGCAGGTGAGCGTTCCAAACCGGACTTCGTGATGGGCCTGGCCCTATGGTAGAGCGCCAGGGATGGGACCCCCGCAGGTCGAGGATCCACGGGCGTTGTCCTCGCTGCATTCCATCTTGTGGATTGCCTCCTGGCGGTGATCGGTTGCGGACACTCACAATGCCCTTCAAGGCCCCGGGGGGGTCGGCCCAGCAGACGTGCAGCGCCCGAATGACTTCGCCGGGCGTTTTCCGGCCAATTCTCACGAGCGTTCTGCCCAAACCAGGATTGGTTTGGGCAGAACGCTCGTGAGAATAGGCCGGCGTAGGGCAGCCCTGCGGACAGCCCTGCTCTCCATGGCCCAGGGCCCTTTCTCGCCCAGGGCTTGTTGCTGCCGCCCTGAAATGGCACGGAAAAGAAGCGGCCCACCTGGGCACGCCGGCGCAGTGGAGCGTTCCCGGAGCAGAGTTGAAGGACGGGTGGTGGCCTGGTGTGCGCCTCCGTCTTTCGGGTAGATGGGGCGGCAAAGGATGGGGATGACCTCATTTTGGTCATACAGGTTTATCACACTCTGAGCGTTGTCTGAAGCACCAGGAGGCGCCGATGGAGACTGCGTGGTTGGGAGATGCGTGGCTGCGGGACTAAGGGTTTCCAATATGGAGGCCATGAGGGACAGGACCCCGGAAGCGGAAGGTTGGGGAAGCAGGCGAGCGTTCCAGACCGGACTTTGTGATGGGCCAGGCCCCATGGTAGACCGCCAGGGATGGGACCCCCGCAGGTCGAGGATCCACGGGCGTTGTCCTCGCTGCATTGCATCTTGTGGAGTGCCTCCTGGCGGCGATCCGGTGCGGACACTCACAATGCCCTTCAAGGCCCCGGGGTGGGGCGGCCCAGCAGACGTGCAGCGCCCGAATGACTTCGCCAGGCGTTTTCCGGCCAATTCTCACGAGCGTTCTGCCCAAACCAGGATTGGTTTGGGCAGAACGCTCGTGAGAATAGGCCGGCGTAGGTCAGCCCTGCGGACAGCCCTGCTCTCCATGGCCCAGGGCCCTTTATCGCCCAGGGCCCTTTCTCGCCCAGGGCTTGTTGCTGCCGCCCCGAAATGGCACGGAAAAGAAGCGGCCCAACTGGGCACGCCGGCGCAGTGGAGTGTTCCCGGCTCAGAGTTGAAAGACGGGTGGTGGCCTGGTGTGCGCCTCCGTCTTTCGGGTAGATCGGGCGGTCAAGGATGGGGATGACCTCATTTTGGTCATACAGGTTTATCACACTCTGAGCGTTGTCTGAAGCACCAGGAGGCGCCGATGGAGACTGCGTGGTTGGGAGATGCGTGGCTGCGGGACTAAGGGTTTCCAATATGGAAGCCATGAGGGACAGGACCCCGGAAGCGGAAGGTTGGGGAAGCAGGCGAGCGTTCCAGACCGGACTTTGTGATGGGCCAGGCCCCATGGTAGACCGCCAGGGATGGGACCCCCGCAGGTCGAGGATCCACGAGCGTTGTCCTCGCTGCATTCCATCTTGTGGAGTGCCTCCTGGCGGCGATCCGGTGCGGACACTCACAATGCCATTCAAGGCCCCAGGGTGGGGCGGCCCAGCAGACGTGCAGCGCCCGAATGACTTCGCCAGGCGTTTTCCGGCCAATTCTCACGAGCGTTCTGCCCAAACCAGGATTGGTTTGGGCAGAACGCTCGTGAGAATTGGCCGGCGTAGGTCAGCCCTGCGGACAGCCCTGCTCTCCATGGCCCAGGGCCCTTTATCGCCCAGGGCCCTTTCTCGCCCAGGGCTTGTTGCTGCCGCCCAGAAATGGCACGGAAAAGAAGCGGCCCAACTGGGCACGCCGGCGCAGTGGAGTGTTCCCGGCTCAGAGTTGAAGGACGGGTGTTGGACTGGTGTGCGCCTCCGTCTTTCAGGTAGATGGGGCGGAAAAGGATGGGGATGACCTCATTTTGGTGAACAGGTTTATCTCACTCTGAGGGTGGTCCGAAGCACCAGGGGACGCCGATGCAGACTGCGTGGTTGGGAGATGCGTGGCTGCGGGACTTGGGTTTCCAATATGGAGGCCATGAGGGACAGGACCCCGGAAGCAGAAGGTTGGGGAGGCAGGTGAGCGTTCCAAACCGGACTTCGTGATGGGCCTGGCCCTATGGTAGAGCGCCAGGGATGGGACCCCCGCAGGTCGAGGATCCACGGGCGTTGTCCTCGCTGCATTCCATCTTGTGGAGTGCCTCCTGGCGGCGATCCGGTGCGGACACTCACAATGCCCTTCAAGGCCCCGGGGTGGGGCGGCCCAGCAGACGTGCAGCGCCCGAATGACTTCGCCGGGCGTTTTCCGGCCAATTCTCAAGAGCGTTCTGCCCAAACCAGGATCGGTTTGGGCAGAACGCTCGTGAGAATTGGCCGGCGTAGGTCAGCCCTGCGGACAGCCCTGCTCTCCATGGCCCAGGGCCCTTTATCGCCCAGGGCCCTTTCTCGCCCAGGGCTTGTTGCTGCCGCCCAGAAATGGCACGGAAAAGAAGCGGCCCAACTGGGCACGCCGGCGCAGTGGAGTGTTTCCGGCTCAGAGTTGAAGGACGGGTGGTGGACTGGTGTGCGACTCCGTCTTTCAGGTAGATGGGGCGGCAAAGGATGGGGATGACCTCATTTTGGTGAACAGGTTTATCTCACTCTGAGGGTTGTCCGAAGCACCAGGGGACGCCGATGCAGACTGCGTGGTTGGGAGATGCGTGGCTGCGGGACTAAGGGTTTCCAATATGGAGGCCATGAGGGACAGGACCCCGGAAGCAGAAGGTTGGGGAGGCAGGTGAGCGTTCCAAACCGGACTTCGTGATGGGCCTGGCCCTATGGTAGAGCGCCAGGGATGGGACCCCCGCAGGTCGAGGATCCACGGGCGTTGTCCTCGCTGCATTCCATCTTGTGGATTGCCTCCTGGCGGTGATCGGTTGCGGACACTCACAATGCCCTTCAAGGCCCCGGGGGGGTCGGCCCAGCAGACGTGCAGCGCCCGAATGACTTCGCCGGGCGTTTTCCGGCCAATTCTCACGAGCGTTCTGCCCAAACCAGGATTGGTTTGGGCAGAACGCTCATGAGAATTGGCCGGCGTAGGGCAGCCCTGCGGACAGCCCTGCTCTCCATGGCCCAGGGCCCTTTCTCGCCCAGGGCTTGTTGCAGCCGCCCCGAAATGGCACGGAAAAGAAGCGGCCCACCTGGGCACGCCGGCGCAGTGGAGCGTTCCCGGAGCAGAGTTGAAGGACGGGTGGTGGCCTGGTGTGCGCCTCCGTCTTTCGGGTAGATCGGGCGGTCAAGGATGGGGATGACCTCATTTTGGTCATACAGGTTTATCACACTCTGAGCGTTGTCTGAAGCACCAGGAGGCGCCGATGGAGACTGCGTGGTTGGGAGATGCGTGGCTGCGGGACTAAGGGTTTCCAATATGGAGGCCATGAGGGACAGGACCCCGGAAGCGGAAGGTTGGGGAAGCAGGCGAGCGTTCCAGACCGGACTTTGTGATGGGCCAGGCCCCATGGTAGACCGCCAGGGATGGGACCCCCGCAGGTCGAGGATCCACGAGCGTTGTCCTCGCTGCATTCCATCTTGTGGAGTGCCTCCTGGCGGCGATCCGGTGCGGACACTCACAATGCCATTCAAGGCCCCAGGGTGGGGCGGCCCAGCAGACGTGCAGCGCCCGAATGACTTCGCCAGGCGTTTTCCGGCCAATTCTCACGAGCGTTCTGCCCAAACCAGGATTGGTTTGGGCAGAACGCTCGTGAGAATTGGCCGGCGTAGGTCAGCCCTGCGGACAGCCCTGCTCTCCATGGCCCAGGGCCCTTTATCGCCCAGGGCCCTTTCTCGCCCAGGGCTTGTTGCTGCCGCCCAGAAATGGCACGGAAAAGAAGCGGCCCAACTGGGCACGCCGGCGCAGTGGAGTGTTCCCGGCTCAGAGTTGAAGGACGGGTGTTGGACTGGTGTGCGCCTCCGTCTTTCAGGTAGATGGGGCGGAAAAGGATGGGGATGACCTCATTTTGGTGAACAGGTTTATCTCACTCTGAGGGTGGTCCGAAGCACCAGGGGACGCCGATGCAGACTGCGTGGTTGGGAGATGCGTGGCTGCGGGACTTGGGTTTCCAATATGGAGGCCATGAGGGACAGGACCCCGGAAGCAGAAGGTTGGGGAGGCAGGTGAGCGTTCCAAACCGGACTTCGTGATGGGCCTGGCCCTATGGTAGAGCGCCAGGGATGGGACCCCCGCAGGTCGAGGATCCACGGGCGTTGTCCTCGCTGCATTCCATCTTGTGGAGTGCCTCCTGGCGGCGATCCGGTGCGGACACTCACAATGCCCTTCAAGGCCCCGGGGTGGGGCGGCCCAGCAGACGTGCAGCGCCCGAATGACTTCGCCGGGCGTTTTCCGGCCAATTCTCAAGAGCGTTCTGCCCAAACCAGGATCGGTTTGGGCAGAACGCTCGTGAGAATTGGCCGGCGTAGGTCAGCCCTGCGGACAGCCCTGCTCTCCATGGCCCAGGGCCCTTTATCGCCCAGGGCCCTTTCTCGCCCAGGGCTTGTTGCTGCCGCCCAGAAATGGCACGGAAAAGAAGCGGCCCAACTGGGCACGCCGGCGCAGTGGAGTGTTTCCGGCTCAGAGTTGAAGGACGGGTGGTGGACTGGTGTGCGACTCCGTCTTTCAGGTAGATGGGGCGGCAAAGGATGGGGATGACCTCATTTTGGTGAACAGGTTTATCTCACTCTGAGGGTTGTCCGAAGCACCAGGGGACGCCGATGCAGACTGCGTGGTTGGGAGATGCGTGGCTGCGGGACTAAGGGTTTCCAATATGGAGGCCATGAGGGACAGGACCCCGGAAGCAGAAGGTTGGGGAGGCAGGTGAGCGTTCCAAACCGGACTTCGTGATGGGCCTGGCCCTATGGTAGAGCGCCAGGGATGGGACCCCCGCAGGTCGAGGATCCACGGGCGTTGTCCTCGCTGCATTCCATCTTGTGGATTGCCTCCTGGCGGTGATCGGTTGCGGACACTCACAATGCCCTTCAAGGCCCCGGGGGGGTCGGCCCAGCAGACGTGCAGCGCCCGAATGACTTCGCCGGGCGTTTTCCGGCCAATTCTCACGAGCGTTCTGCCCAAACCAGGATTGGTTTGGGCAGAACGCTCGTGAGAATTGGCCGGCGTAGGGCAGCCCTGCGGACAGCCCTGCTCTCCATGGCCCAGGGCCCTTTCTCGCCCAGGGCTTGTTGCAGCCGCCCCGAAATGGCACGGAAAAGAAGCGGCCCACCTGGGCACGCCGGCGCAGTGGAGCGTTCCCGGAGCAGAGTTGAAGGACGGGTGGTGGCCTGGTGTGCGCCTCCGTCTTTCGGGTAGATCGGGCGGTCAAGGATGGGGATGACCTCATTTTGGTCATACAGGTTTATCACACTCTGAGCGTTGTCTGAAGCACCAGGAGGCGCCGATGGAGACTGCGTGGTTGGGAGATGCGTGGCTGCGGGACTAAGGGTTTCCAATATGGAGGCCATGAGGGACAGGACCCCGGAAGCGGAAGGTTGGGGAAGCAGGCGAGCGTTCCAGACCGGACTTTGTGATGGGCCAGGCCCCATGGTAGACTGCCAGGGATGGGACCCCCGCAGGTCGAGGATCCACGGGCGTTGTCCTCGCTGCATTCCATCTTGTGGCGTGCCTCCTGGCGGCGATCCGGTGCGGACACTCACAATGCCCTTCAAGGCCCCGGGGTGGGGCGGCCCAGCAGACGTGCAGCGCCCGAATGACTTCGCCAGGCGTTTTCCGGCCAATTCTCACGAGCGTTCTGCCCATACCAGGATTGGTTTGGGCAGAACGCTCGTGAGAATTGGCCGGCGTAGGTCAGCCCTGCGGACAGCCCTGCTCTCCATGGCCCAGGGCCCTTTATCGCCCAGGGCCCTTTCTCGCCCAGGGCTTGTTGCTGCCGCCCAGAAATGGCACGGAAAAGAAGCGGCCCAACTGGGCACGCCGGCGCAGTGGAGTGTTCCCGGCTCAGAGTTGAAGGACGGGTGGTGGACTGGTGTGCGCCTCCGTCTTTCAGGTAGATGGGGCGGCAAAGGATGGGGATGACCTCATTTTGGTGAACAGGTTTATCTCACTCTGAGGGTTGTCCGAAGCACCAGCGGACGCCGATGCAGACTGCGTGGTTGGGAGATGCGTGGCTGCGGGAATAAGGGTTTCCAATATGGAGGCCATGAGGGACAGGACCCCGGAAGCAGAAGGTTGGGGAGGCAGGTGAGCGTTCCAAACCGGAATTCGTGATGGGCCTGGCCCTATGGTAGAGCGCCAGGGATGGGACCCCCGCAGGTCGAGGATCCAAGGGCGTTGTCCAAGCTGCATTCCATCTTGTGGATTGCCTCCTGGCGGTGATCGGTTGCGGACACTCACAATGCCCTTCAAGGCCCCGGGGGGGTCGGCCCAGCAGACGTGCAGCGCCCGAATGACTTCGCCGGGCGTTTTACGGCCAATTCTCACGAGCGTTCTGCCCAAACCAGGATTGGTTTGGGCAGAACGCTCGTGAGAATTGGCCGGCGTAGGGCAGCCCTGCGGACAGCCCTGCTCTCCATGGCCCAGGGCCCTTTCTCGCCCAGGGCTTGTTGCTGCCGCCCCGAAATGGCACGGAAAAGAAGCGGCCCACCTGGGCACGCCGGCGCAGTGGAGCGTTCCCGGAGCAGAGTTGAAGGACGGGTGGTGGCCTGGTGTGCGCCTCCGTCTTTCGGGTAGATCGGGCGGTCAAGGATGGGGATGACCTCATTTTGGTCATACAGGTTTATCTCACTCTGAGGGTTGTCCGAAGCACCAGGGGACGCCGATGGAGACTGCGTGGTTGGGAGATGCGTGGCTGCGGGACTAAGGGTTTCCAATATGGAGGCCATGAGGGACAGGACCCCGGAAGCAGAAGGTTGGGGAGGCAGGTGAGCGTTCCAATCCGGACTTCGTGATGGGCCTGGCCCTATGGTAGAGCGCCAGGGATGGGACCCCCGCAGGTCGAGGATCCACGGGCGTTGTCCTCGCTGCATTCCATCTTGTGGATTGCCTCCTGGCGGTGATCGGTTGCGGACACTCACAATGCCCTTCAAGGCCCCGGGGGGGTCGGCCCAGCAGACGTGCAGCGCCCGAATGACTTCGCCGGGCGTTTTCCGGCCAATTCTCACGAGCGTTCTGCCCAAACCAGGATTGGTTTGGGCAGAACGCTCGTGAGAATTGGCAGGCGTAGGGCAGCCCTGCGGACAGCCCTGCTCTCCATGGCCCAGGGCCCTTTCTCGCCCAGGGCTTGTTGCTGCCGCCCCGAAATGGCACGGAAAAGAAGCGGCCCACCTGGGCACGCCGGCGCAGTGGAGCGTTCCCGGAGCAGAGTTGAAGGACGGGTGGTGGCCTGGTGTGCGCCTCCGTCTTTCGGGTAGATCGGGCGGTCAAGGATGGGGATGACCTCATTTTGGTCATACAGGTTTATCACACTCTGAGCGTTGTCTGAAGCACCAGGAGGCGCCGATGGAGACTGCGTGGTTGGGAGATGCGTGGCTGCGGGACTAAGGGTTTCCAATATGGAGGCCATGAGGGACAGGACCCCGGAAGCGGAAGGTTGGGGAAGCAGGCGAGCGTTCCAGACCGGACTTTGTGATGGGCCAGGCCCCATGGTAGACTGCCAGGGATGGGACCCCCGCAGGTCGAGGATCCACGGGCGTTGTCCTCGCTGCATTCCATCTTGTGGAGTGCCTCCTGGCGGCGATCCGGTGCGGACACTCACAATGCCCTTCAAGGCCCCGGGGTGGGGCGGCCCAGCAGACGTGCAGCGCCCGAATGACTTCGCCAGGCGTTTTCCGGCCAATTCTCACGAGCGTTCTGCCCAAACCAGGATTGGTTTGGGCAGAACGCTCGTGAGAATTGGCCAGCGTAGGTCAGCCCTGCGGACAGCCCTGCTCTCCATGGCCCAGGGCCCTTTATCGCCCAGGGCCCTTTCTCGCCCAGGGCTTGTTGCTGCCGCCCAGAAATGGCACGGAAAAGAAGCGGCCCAACTGGGCACGCCGGCGCAGTGGAGTGTTCCCGGCTCAGAGTTGAAGGACGGGTGGTGGACTGGTGTGCGCCTCCGTCTTTCAGGTAGATGGGGCGGCAAAGGATGGGGATGACCTCATTTTGGTGAACAGGTTTATCTCACTCTGAGGGTTGTCCGAAGCACCAGGGGACGCCGATGCAGACTGCGTGGTTGGGAGATGCGTGGCTGCGGGACTAAGGGTTTCCAATATGGAGGCCATGAGGGACAGGACCCCGGAAGCAGAAGGTTGGGGAGGCAGGTGAGCGTTCCAAACCGGACTTCGTGATGGGCCTGGCCCTATGGTAGAGCGCCAGGGATGGGACCCCCGCAGGTCGAGGATCCACGGGCGTTGTCCTCGCTGCATTCCATCTTGTGGATTGCCTCCTGGCGGTGATCGGTTGCGGACACTCACAATGCCCTTCAAGGCCCCGGGGGGGTCGGCCCAGCAGACGTGCAGCGCCCGAATGACTTCGCCGGGCGTTTTCCGGCCAATTCTCACGAGCGTTCTGCCCAAACCAGGATTGGTTTGGGCAGAACGCTCGTGAGAATTGGCCGGCGTAGGGCAGCCCTGCGGACAGCCCTGCTCTCCATGGCCCAGGGCCCTTCCTCGCCCAGGGCTTGTTGCTGCCGCCCCGAAATGGCACGGAAAAGAAGCGGCCCACCTGGGCACACCGGCGCAGTGGAGCGTTCCCAGAGCAGAGTTGAAGGACGGGTGGTGGCCTGGTGTGCGCCTCCGTCTTTCGGGTAGATCGGGCGGTCAAGGATGGGGATGACCTCATTTTGGTCATACAGGTTTATCACACTCTGAGCGTTGTCTGAAGCACCAGGAGGCGCCAATGGAGACTGCGTGGTTGGGAGATGCGTGGCTGCGGGACTAAGGGTTTCCAATATGGAGGCCATGAGGGACAGGACCCCGGAAGCGGAAGGTTGGGGAAGCAGGCGAGCGTTCCAGACCGGACTTTGTGATGGGCCAGGCCTCATGGTAGACCGCCAGGGATGGGACCCCCGCAGGTCGAGGATCCACGGGCGTTGTCCTCGCTGCATTCCATCTTGTGGAGTGCCTCCTGGCGGCGATCCGGTGCGGACACTCACAATGCCCTTCAAGGCCCCGGGGTGGGGCGGCCCAGCAGACGTGCAGCGCCCGAATGACTTCGCCAGGCGTTTTCCGGCCAATTCTCACGAGCGTTCTGCCCAAACCAGGATTGGTTTGGGCAGAACGCTCGTGAGAATTGGCCGGCGTAGGTCAGCCCTGCGGACAGCCCTGCTCTCCATTGCCCAGGGCCCTTTATCGCCCAGGGCCCTTTCTCGCCCAGGGCTTGTTGCTGCCGCCCAGAAATGGCACGGAAAAGAAGCGGCCCAACTGGGCACGCCGGCGCAGTGGAGTGTTCCCGGCTCAGAGTTGAAGGACGGGTGGTGGACTGGTGTACGCCTCCGTCTTTTAGGTAGATGGGGCGGCAAAGAATGGGGATGACCTCATTTTGGTGAACAGGTTTATCTCACTCTGAGGGTTGTCCGAAGCACCAGGGGACGCCGATGCAGACTGCGTGGTTGGGAGATGCGTGGCTGCGGGACTAAGGGTTTCCAATATGGAGGCCATGAGGGACAGGACCCCGGAAGCAGAAGGTTGGGGAGGCAGGTGAGCGTTCCAAACCGGACTTCGTGATGGGCCTGGCCCTATGGTAGAGCGCCAGGGATGGGACCCCCGCAGGTCGAGGATCCACGGGCGTTGTCCTCGCTGCATTCCATCTTGTGGATTGCCTCCTGGCGGTGATCGGTTGCGGACACTCACAATGCCCTTCAAGGCCCCGGGGGGGTCGGCCCAGCAGACGTGCAGCGCCCGAATGACTTCGCCGGGCGTTTTCCGGCCAATTCTCACGAGCGTTCTGCCCAAACCAGGATTGGTTTGGGCAGAACGCTCGTGAGAATTGGCCGGCGTAGGGCAGCACTGCGGACAGCCCTGCTCTCCATGGCCCAGGGCCCTTTCTCGCCCAGGGCTTGTTGCTGCCGCCCCGAAATGGCACGGAAAAGAAGCGGCCCACCTGGGCACGCCGGCGCAGTGGAGCGTTCCCGGAGCAGAGTTGAAGGACGGGTGGTGGCCTGGTGTGCGCCTCCGTCTTTCGGGTAGATCGGGCGGTCAAGGATGGGGATGACCTCATTTTGGTCATACAGGTTTATCACACTCTGAGCGTTGTCTGAAGCACCAGGAGGCGCCGATGGAGACTGCGTGGTTGGGAGATGCGTGGCTGCGGGACTAAGGGTTTCCAATATGGAGGCCATGAGGGACAGGACCCCGGAAGCGGAAGGTTGGGGAAGCAGGCGAGCGTTCCAGACCGGATTTGTGATGGGCCAGGCCCCATGGTAGACCGCCAGGGATGGGACCCCCGCAGGTCGAGGATCCACGGGCGTTGTCCTCGCTGCATTCCATCTTGTGGAGTGCCTCCTGGCGGCGATCCGGTGCGGACACTCACAATGCCCTTCAAGGCCCCGGGGTGGGGCGGCCCAGCAGACGTGCAGCGCCCGAATGACTTCGCCGGGCGTTTTCAGGCAAATTCTCACGAGCGTTCTGCCCAAACCAGGATTGGTTTGGGCAGAACGCTCGTGAGAATTGGCCGGCGTAGGTCAGCCCTGCGGACAGCCCTGCTCTCCATGGCCCAGGGCCCTTTATCGCCCAGGGCCCTTACTCGCCCAGGGCTTGTTGCTGCCGCCCAGAAATGGCACGGAAAAGAAGCGGCCCAACTGGGCACGCCGGCGCAGTGGAGTGTTCCCGGCTCAGAGTTGAAGGACGGGTGGTGGACTGGTGTGCGCCTCCGTCTTTCAGGTAGATGGGGCGGCAAAGGATGGGGATGACCTCATTTTGGTGAACAGGTTTATCTCACTCTGAGGGTTGTCCGAAGCACCAGGGGACGCCGATGCAGACTGCGTGGTTGGGAGATGCGTGGCTGCGGGACTAAGGGTTTCCAATATGGAGGCCATGAGGGACAGGACCCCGGAAGCAGAAGGTTGGGGAGGCAGGTGAGCGTTCCAAACCGGACTTCGTGATGGGCCTGGCCCTATGGTAGAGCGCCAGGGATGGGACCCCCGCAGGTCGAGGATCCACGGGCGTTGTCCTCGCTGCATTCCATCTTGTGGATTGCCTCCTGGCGGTGATCGGTTGCGGACACTCACAATGCCCTTCAAGGCCCCGGGGGGGTCGGCCCAGCAGACGTGCAGCGCCCGAATGACTTCGCCGGGCGTTTTCCGGCCAATTCTCACGAGCGTTCTGCCCAAACCAGGATTGGTTTGGGCAGAACGCTCGTGAGAATTGGCCGGCGTAGGGCAGCCCTGCGGACAGCCCTGCTCTCCATGGCCCAGGGCCCTTTCTCGCCCAGGGCTTGTTGCTGCCGCCCCGAAATGGCACGGAAAAGAAGCGGCCCACCTGGGCACGCCGGCGCAGTGGAGCGTTCCCGGAGCAGAGTTGAAGGACGGGTGGTGGCCTGGTGTGCGCCTCCGTCTTTCGGGTAGATCGGGCGGTCAAGGATGGGGATGACCTCATTTTGGTCATACAGGTTTATCACACTCTGAGCGTTGTCTGAAGCACCAGGAGGCACCGATGGAGACTGCGTGGTTGGGAGATGCGTGGCTGCGGGACTAAGGGTTTCCAATATGGAGGCCATGAGGGACAGGACCCCGGAAGCGGAAGGTTGGGGAAGCAGGCGAGCGTTCCAGACCGGACTTTGTGATGGGCCAGGCCCCATGGTAGACCGCCAGGGATGGGACCCCCGCAGGTCGAGGATCCACGGGCGTTGTCCTCGCTGCATTCCATCTTGTGGAGTGCCTCCTGGCGGCGTCCGGTGCGGACACTCACAATGCCCTTCAAGGCCCCGGGGTGGGGCGGCCCAGCAGACGTGCAGCGCCCGAATGACTTCGCCAGGCGTTTTCCGGCCAATTCTCACGAGCGTTCTGCCCAAACCAGGATTGGTTTGGGCAGAACGCTCGTGAGAATTGGCCGGCGTAGGTCAGCCCTGCGGACAGCCCTGCTCTCCATGGCCCAGGGCCCTTTATCGCCCAGGGCCCTTTCTCGCCCAGGGCTTGTTGCTGCCGCCCAGAAATGGCACGGAAAAGAAGCGGCCCAACTGGGCACGCCGGCGCAGTGGAGTGTTCCCGGCTCAGAGTTGAAGGACGGGTGGTGGACTGGTGTGCGCCTCCGTCTTTCAGGTAGATGGGGCGGCAAAGGATGGGGATGACCTCATTTTGGTGAACAGGTTTATCTCACTCTGAGGGTTGTCCGAAGCACCAGGGGACGCCGATGCAGACTGCGTGGTTGGGAGATGCGTGGCTGCGGGACTAAGGGTTTCCAATATGGAGGCCATGAGGGACAGGACCCCGGAAGCAGAAGGTTGGGGAGGCAGGTGAGCGTTCCAAACCGGAATTCGTGATGGGCCTGGCCCTATGGTAGAGCGCCAGGGATGGGACCCCCGCAGGTCGAGGATCCACGGGCGTTGTCCAAGCTGCATTCCATCTTGTGGATTGCCTCCTGGCGGTGATCGTTTGCGGACACTCACAATGCCCTTCAAGGCCCCGGGGGGGTCGGCCCAGCAGACGTGCAGCGCCCGAATGACTTCGCCGGGCGTTTTCCGGCCAATTCTCACGAGCGTTCTGCCCAAACCAGGATTGGTTTGGGCAGAACGCTCGTGAGAATTGGCCGGCGTAGGGCAGCCCTGCGGACAGCCCTGCTCTCCATGGCCCAGGGCCCTTTCTCGCCCAGGGCTTGTTGCTGCCGCCCCGAAATGGCACGGAAAAGAAGCGGCCCACCTGGGCACGCCGGCGCAGTGGAGCGTTCCCGGAGCAGAGTTGAAGGACGGGTGGTGGCCTGGTGTGCGCCTCCGTCTTTCGGGTAGATCGGGCGGTCAAGGATGGGGATGACCTCATTTTGGTCATACAGGTTTATCACACTCTGAGCGTTGTCTGAAGCACCAGGAGGCGCCGATGGAGACTGCGTGGTTGGGAGATGCGTGGCTGCGGGACTAAGGGTTTCCAATATGGAGGACATGAGGGACAGGACCCCGGAAGCGGAAGGTTGGGGAAGCAGGCGAGCGTTCCAGACCGGACTTTGTGATGGGCCAGGCCCCATGGTAGACCGCCAGGGATGGGACCCCCGCAGGTCGAGGATCCACGGGCGTTGTCCTCGCTGCATTCCATCTTGTGGAGTGCCTCCTGGCGGTGATCCGGTGCGGACACTCACAATGCCCTTCAAGGCCCCGGGGTGGGGCGGCCCAGCAGACGTGCAGCGCCCGAATGACTTCGCCGGGCGTTTTCCGGCCAATTCTCACGAGCATTCTGCCCAAACCAGGATTGGTTTGGGCAGAACGCTCGTGAGAATTGGCCGGCGTAGGTCAGCCCTGCGGACAGCCCTGCTCTCCATGGCCCAGGGCCCTTTATCGCCCAGGGCCCTTTCTCGCCCAGGGCTTGTTGCTGCCGCCCAGAAATGGCACGGAAAAGAAGCGGCCCAACTGGGCACGCCGGCGCAGTGGAGTGTTCCCGGCTCAGAGTTGAAGGACGGGTGGTGGACTGGTGTGCGCCTCCGTCTTTCAGGTAGATGGGGCGGCAAAGGATGGGGATGACCTCATTTTGGTGAACAGGTTTATCTCACTCTGAGGGTTGTCCGAAGCACCAGGGGACGCCGATGCAGACTGCGTGGTTGGGAGATGCGTGGCTGCGGGACTAAGGGTTTCCAATATGGAGGCCATGAGGGACAGGACCCCGGAAGCAGAAGGTTGGGGAGGCAGGTGAGCGTTCCAAACCGGACTTCGTGATGGGCCTGGCCCTATGGTAGAGCGCCAGGGATGGGACCCCCGCAGGTCGAGGATCCACGGGCGTTGTCCTCGCTGCATTCCATCTTGTGGATTGCCTCCTGGCGGTGATCGGTTGCGGACACTCACAATGCCCTTCAAGGCCCCGGGGGGGTCGGCCCAGCAGACGTGCAGCGCCCGAATGACTTCGCCGGGCGTTTTCCGGCCAATTCTCACGAGCGTTCTGCCCAAACCAGGATTGGTTTGGGCAGAACGCTCGTGAGAATTGGCCGGCGTAGGGCAGCCCTGCGGACAGCCCTGCTCTCCATGGCCCAGGGCCCTTTCTCGCCCAGGGCTTGTTGCTGCCGCCCCGAAATGGCACGGAAAAGAAGCGGCCCACCTGGGCATGCCGGCGCAGTGGAGCGTTCCCGGAGCAGAGTTGAAGGACGGGTGGTGGCCTGGTGTGCGCCTCCGTCTTTCGGGTAGATCGGGCGGTCAAGGATGGGGATGACCTCATTTTGGTCATACAGGTTTATCACACTCTGAGCGTTGTCTGAAGCACCAGGAGGCGCCGATGGAGACTGCGTGGTTGGGAGATGCGTGGCTGCGGGACTAAGGGTTTCCAATATGGAGGCCATGAGGGACAGGACCCCGGAAGCGGAAGGTTGGGGAAGCAGGCGAGCGTTCCAGACCGGACTTTGTGATGGGCCAGGCCCCATGGTAGACCGCCAGAAATGGGACCCCCGCAGGTCGAGGATCCACGGGCGTTGTCCTCGCTGCATTCCATCTTGTGGAGTGCCTCCTGGCGGCGATCCGGTGCGGACACTCACAATGCCCTTCAAGGCCCCGGGGTGGGGCGGCCCAGCAGACGTGCAGCGCCCGAATGACTTCGCCAGGCGTTTTCCGGCCAATTCTCACGAGCGTTCTGCCCAAACCAGGATTGGTTTGGGCAGAACGCTCGTGAGAATTGGCCGGCGTAGGTCAGCCCTGCGGACAGCCCTGCTCTCCATGGCCCAGGGCCCTTTATCGCCCAGGCCCTTTCTCGCCCAGGGCTTGTTGCTGCCGCCCAGAAATGGCACGGAAAAGAAGCGGCCCAACTGGGCACGCCGGCGCAGTGGAGTGTTCCCGGCTCAGAGTTGAAGGACGGGTGGTGGACTGGTGTACGCCTCCGTCTTTTAGGTAGATGGGGCGGCAAAGAATGGGGATGACCTCATTTTGGTGAACAGGTTTATCTCACTCTGAGGGTTGTCCGAAGCACCAGGGGACGCCGATGCAGACTGCGTGGTTGGGAGATCCGTGGCTGCGGGACTAAGGGTTTCCAATATGGAGGCCATGAGGGACAGGACCCCGGAAGCAGAAGGTTGGGGAGGCAGGTGAGCGTTCCAAACCGGACTTCGTGATGGGCCTGGCCCTATGGTAGAGCGCCAGGGATGGGACCCCCGCAGGTCGAGGATCCACGGGCGTTGTCCTCGCTGCATTCCATCTTGTGGATTGCCTCCTGGCGGTGATCGGTTGCGGACACTCACAATGCCCTTCAAGGCCCCGGGGGGGTCGGCCCAGCAGACGTGCAGCGCCCGAATGACTTCGCCGGGCGTTTTCCGGCCAATTCTCACGAGCGTTCTGCCCAAACCAGGATTGGTTTGGGCAGAACGCTCGTGAGAATTGGCCGGCGTAGGGCAGCCCTGCGGACAGCCCTGCTCTCCATGGCCCAGGGCCCTTTCTCGCCCAGGGCTTGTTGCTGCCGCCCCGAAATGGCACGGAAAAGAAGCGGCCCACCTGGGCACGCCGGCGCAGTGGAGCGTTCCCGGAGCAGAGTTGAAGGACGGGTGGTGGCCTGGTGTGCGCCTCCGTCTTTCGGGTAGATCGGGCGGTCAAGGATGGGGATGACCTCATTTTGGTCATACAGGTTTATCACACTCTGAGCGTTGTCTGAAGCACCAGGAGGCACCGATGGAGACTGCGTGGTTGGGAGATGCGTGGCTGCGGGACTAAGGGTTTCCAATATGGAGGCCATGAGGGACAGGACCCCGGAAGCGGAAGGTTGGGGAAGCAGGCGAGCGTTCCAGACCGGACTTTGTGATGGGCCAGGCCCCATGGTAGACCGCCAGGGATGGGACCCCCGCAGGTCGAGGATCCACGGGCGTTGTCCTCGCTGCATTCCATCTTGTGGAGTGCCTCCTGGCGGCGTCCGGTGCGGACACTCACAATGCCCTTCAAGGCCCCGGGGTGGGGCGGCCCAGCAGACGTGCAGCGCCCGAATGACTTAGCCAGGCGTTTTCCGGCCAATTCTCACGAGCGTTCTGCCCAAACCAGGATTGGTTTGGGCAGAACGCTCGTGAGAATTGGCCGGCGTAGGTCAGCCCTGCGGACAGCCCTGCTCTCCATGGCCCAGGGCCCTTTATCGCCCAGGGCCCTTTCTCGCCCAGGGCTTGTTGCTGCCGCCCAGAAATGGCACGGAAAAGAAGCGGCCCAACTGGGCACGCCGGCGCAGTGGAGTGTTCCCGGCTCAGAGTTGAAGGACGGGTGGTGGACTGGTGTGCGCCTCCGTCTTTCAGGTAGATGGGGCGGCAAAGGATGGGGATGACCTCATTTTGGTGAACAGGTTTATCTCACTCTGAGGGTTGTCCGAAGCACCAGGGGACGCCGATGCAGACTGCGTGGTTGGGAGATGCGTGGCTGCGGGACTAAGGGTTTCCAATATGGAGGCCATGAGGGACAGGACCCCGGAAGCAGAAGGTTGGGGAGGCAGGTGAGCGTTCCAAACCGGAATTCGTGATGGGCCTGGCCCTATGGTAGAGCGCCAGGGATGGGACCCCCGCAGGTCGAGGATCCACGGGCGTTGTCCAAGCTGCATTCCATCTTGTGGATTGCCTCCTGGCGGTGATCGGTTGCGGACACTCACAATGCCCTTCAAGGCCCCGGGGGGGTCGGCCCAGCAGACGTGCAGCGCCCGAATGACTTCGCCGGGCGTTTTACGGCCAATTCTCACGAGCGTTCTGCCCAAACCAGGATTGGTTTGGGCAGAACGCTCGTGAGAATTGGCCGGCGTAGGGCAGCCCTGCGGACAGCCCTGCTCTCCATGGCCCAGGGCCCTTTCTCGCCCAGGGCTTGTTGCTGCCGCCCCGAAATGGCACGGAAAAGAAGCGGCCCACCTGGGCACGCCGGCGCAGTGTAGCGTTCCCGGAGCAGAGTTGAAGGACGGGTGGTGGCCTGGTGTGCGCCTCCGTCTTTCGGGTAGATCGGGCGGTCAAGGATGGGGATGACCTCATTTTGGTCATACAGGTTTATCACACTCTGAGCGTTGTCTGAAGCACCAGGAGGCGCCGATGGAGACTGCGTGGTTGGGAGATGCGTGGCTGCGGGACTAAGGGTTTCCAATATGGAGGCCATGAGGGACAGGACCCCGGAAGCGGAAGGTTGGGGAAGCAGGCGAGCGTTCCAGACCGGACTTTGTGATGGGCCAGGCCCCATGGTAGACCGCCAGGGATGGGACCCCCGCAGGTCGAGGATCCACGGGCGTTGTCCTCGCTGCATTCCATCTTGTGGAGTGCCTCCTGGCGGTGATCCGGTGCGGACACTCACAATGCCCTTCAAGGCCCCGGGGTGGGGCGGCCCAGCAGACGTGCAGCGCCCGAATGACTTCGCCGGGCGTTTTCCGGCCAATTCTCACGAGCTTTCTGCCCAAACCAGGATTGGTTTGGGCAGAACGCTCGTGAGAATTGGCCGGCGTAGGTCAGCCCTGCGGACAGCCCTGCTCTCCATGGCCCAGGGCCCTTTATCGCCCAGGGCCCTTTCTCGCCCAGGGCTTGTTGCTGCCGCCCAGAAATGACACGGAAAAGAAGCGGCCCAACTGGGCACGCCGGCGCAGTGGAGTGTTCCCGGCTCAGAGTTGAAGGACGGGTGGTGGACTGGTGTGCGCCTCCGTCTTTCAGGTAGATGGGGCGGCAAAGGATGGGGATGACCTCATTTTGGTGAACAGGTTTATCTCACTCTGAGGGTTGTCCGAAGCACCAGGGGACGCCGATGCAGACTGCGTGGTTGGGAGATGCGTGGCTGCAGGACTAAGGGTTTCCAATATGGAGGCCATGAGGGACAGGACCCCGGAAGCAGAAGGTTGGGGAGGCAGGTGAGCGTTCCAAACCGGACTTCGTGATGGGCCTGGCCCTATGGTAGAGCGCCAGGGATGGGACCCCCGCAGGTCGAGGATCCACGGGCGTTGTCCTCGCTGCATTCCATCTTGTGGATTGCCTCCTGGCGGTGATCGGTTGCGGACACTCACAATGCCCTTCAAGGCCCCGGGGGGGTCGGCCCAGCAGACGTGCAGCGCCCGAATGACTTCGCCGGGCGTTTTCCGGCCAATTCTCACGAGCGTTCTGCCCAAACCAGGATTGGTTTGGGCAGAACGCTCGTGAGAATTGGCCGGCGTAGGGCAGCCCTGCGGACAGCCCTGCTCTCCATGGCCCAGGGCCCTTTCTCGCCCAGGGCTTGTTGCTGCCGCCCCGAAATGGCACGGAAAAGAAGCGGCCCACCTGGGCATGCCGGCGCAGTGGAGCGTTCCCGGAGCAGAGTTGAAGGACGGGTGGTGGCCTGGTGTGCGCCTCCGTCTTTCGGGTAGATCGGGCGGTCAAGGATGGGGATGACCTCATTTTGGTCATACAGGTTTATCACACTCTGAGCGTTGTCTGAAGCACCAGGAGGCGCCGATGGAGACTGCGTGGTTGGGAGATGCGTGGCTGCGGGACTAAGGGTTTCCAATATGGAGGCCATGAGGGACAGGACCCCGGAAGCGGAAGGTTGGGGAAGCAGGCGAGCGTTCCAGACCGGACTTTGTGATGGGCCAGGCCCCATGGTAGACCGCCAGAAATGGGACCCCCGCAGGTCGAGGATCCACGGGCGTTGTCCTCGCTGCATTCCATCTTGTGGAGTGCCTCCTGGCGGCGATCCGGTGCGGACACTCACAATGCCCTTCAAGGCCCCGGGGTGGGGCGGCCCAGCAGACGTGCAGCGCCCGAATGACTTCGCCAGGCGTTTTCCGGCCAATTCTCACGAGCGTTCTGCCCAAACCAGGATTGGTTTGGGCAGAACGCTCGTGAGAATTGGCCGGCGTAGGTCAGCCCTGCGGACAGCCCTGCTCTCCATGGCCCAGGGCCCTTTATCGCCCAGGCCCTTTCTCGCCCAGGGCTTGTTGCTGCCGCCCAGAAATGGCACGGAAAAGAAGCGGCCCAACTGGGCACGCCGGCGCAGTGGAGTGTTCCCGGCTCAGAGTTGAAGGACGGGTGGTGGCCTGGTGTGCGCCTCCGTCTTTCGGGTAGATCAGGCGGTCAAGGATGGGGATGACCTCATTTTGGTCATACAGGTTTATCTCACTCTGAGCGTTGTCTGAAGCACCAGGAGGCGCCGATGGAGACTGCGTGGTTGGGAGATGCGTGGCTGCGGGACTAAGGGTTTCCAATATGGAGGCCATGAGGGACAGGACCCAGGAAGCGGAAGGTTGGGGAAGCAGGCGAGCGTTCCAGACCGGACTTTGTGATGGGCCAGGCCCCATGGTAGACCGCCAGGGATGGGACCCCCGCAGGTCGAGGATCCACGGGCGTTGTCCTCGCTGCATTCCATCTTGTGGAGTGCCTCCTGGCGGCGATCCGGTGCGGACACTCACAATGCCCTTCAAGGCCCCGGGTTGGGGCGGCCCAGCAGACGTGCAGCGCCCGAATGACTTCGCCAGGCGTTTTCCGGCCAATTCTCACGAGCGTTCTGCCCAAACCAGGATTGGTTTGGGCAGAACGCTCGTGAGAATTGGCCGGCGTAGGTCAGCCCTGCGGACAGCCCTGCTCTCCATGGCCCAGGGCCCTTTATCGCCCAGGGCCCTTTCTCGCCCAGGGCTTGTTGCTGCCGCCCAGAAATGGCACGGAAAAGAAGCGGCCCAACTGGGCACGCCGGCGCAGTGGAGTGTTCCCGGCTCAGAGTTGAAGGACGCGTGGTGGACTGGTGTGCGCCTCCGTCTTTCAGGTAGATGGGGCGGCAAAGGATGGGGATGACCTCATTTTGGTGAACAGGTTTATCTCACTCTGAGGGTTGTCCGAAGCACCAGGGGACGCCGATGCAGACTGCGTGGTTGGGAGATGCGTGGCTGCGGGACTAAGGGTTTCCAATATGGAGGCCATGAGGGACAGGACCCCGGAAGCAGAAGGTTGGGGAGGCAGGTGAGCGTTCCAAACCGGACTTCGTGATGGGCCTGGCCCTATGGTAGAGCGCCAGGGATGGGACCCCCGCAGGTCGAGGATCCACGGGCGTTGTCCTCGCTGCATTCCATCTTGTGGATTGCCTCCTGGCGGTGATCGGTTGCGGACACTCACAATGCCCTTCAAGGCCCCGGGGGGGTCGGCCCAGCAGACGTGCAGCGCCCGAATGACTTCGCCGGGCGTTTTCCGGCCAATTCTCACGAGCGTTCTGCCCAAACCAGGATTGGTTTGGGCAGAACGCTCGTGAGAATTGGCCGGCGTAGGGCAGCCCTGCGGACAGCCCTGCTCTCCATGGCCCAGGGCCCTTTCTCGCCCAGGGCTTGTTGCTGCCGCCCCGAAATGGCACGGAAAAGAAGCGGCCCACCTGGGCACGCCGGCGCAGTGGAGCGTTCCCGGAGCAGAGTTGAAGGACGGGTGGTGGCCTGGTGTGCGCCTCCGTCTTTCGGGTAGATCGGGCGGTCAAGGATGGGGATGACCTCATTTTGGTCATACAGGTTTATCACACTCTGAGCGTTGTCTGAAGCACCAGGAGGCGCCGATGGAGACTGCGTGGTTGGGAGATGCGTGGCTGCGGGACTAAGGGTTTCCAATATGGAGGCCATGAGGGACAGGACCCCGGAAGCGGAAGGTTGGGGAAGCAGGCGAGCGTTCCAGACCGGACTTTGTGATGGGCCAGGCCCCATGGTAGACCGCCAGGGATGGGACCCCCGCAGGTCGAGGATCCACGGGCGTTGTCCTCGCTGCATTCCATCTTGTGGAGTGCCTCCTGGCGGCGATCCGGTGCGGACACTCACAATGCCCTTCAAGGCCCCGGGGTGGGGCGGCCCAGCAGACGTGCAGCGCCCGAATGACTTCGCCGGGCGTTTTCCGGCCAATTCTCACGAGCGTTCTGCCCAAACCAGGATTGGTTTTGGCAGAACGATCGTGAGAATTGGCCGGCGTAGGTCAGCCCTGCGGACAGCCCTGCTCTCCATGGCCCAGGGCCCTTTATCGCCCAGGGCCCTTTCTCGCCCAGGGCTTGTTGCTGCCCCAGAAATGGCACGGAAAAGAAGCGGCCCAACTGGGCACGCCGGCGCAGTGGAGTGTTCCCGGCTCAGAGTTGAAGGACGGGTGGTGGACTGGTGTGCGCCTCCGTCTTTCAGGTAGATGGGGCGGCAAAGGATGGGGATGACCTCATTTTGGTGAACAGGTTTATCTCACTCTGAGGGTTGTCCGAAGCACCAGGGGACGCCGATGCAGACTGCGTGGTTGGGAGATGCGTGGCTGCGGGACTAAGGGTTTCCAATATGGAGGCCATGAGGGACAGGACCCCGGAAGCAGAAGGTTGGGGAGGCAGGTGAGCGTTCCAAACCGGACTTCGTGATGGGCCTGGCCCTATGGTAGAGCGCCAGGGATGGGACCCCCGCAGGTCGAGGATCCACGGGCGTTGTCCTCGCTGCATTCCATCTTGTGGATTGCCTCCTGGCGGTGATCGGTTGCGGACACTCACAATGCCCTTCAAGGCCCCGGGGGGGTCGGCCCAGCAGACGTGCAGCGCCCGAATGACTTCGCCGGGCGTTTTCCGGCCAATTCTCACGTGCGTTCTGCCCAAACCAGGATTGGTTTGGGCGGAACGCTCGTGAGAATTGGCAGGCGTAGGGCAGCCCTGCGGACAGCCCTGCTCTCCATGGCCCAGGGCCCTTTCTCGCCCAGGGCTTGTTGCTGCCGCCCAGAAATGGCACGGAAAAGAAGCGGCCCACCTGGGCACGCCGGCGCAGTGGAGCGTTCCCGGAGCAGAGTTGAAGGACGGGTGGTGGCCTGGTGTGCGCCTCCGTCTTTCGGGTAGATCGTGCGGTCAAGGATGGGGATGACCTCATTTTGGTCATACATGTTTATCTCACTCTGAGGGTTGTCCGAAGCACCAGGGGACGCCGATGGAGACTGCGTGGTTGGGAGATGCGTGGCTGCGGGACTAAGTGTTTCCAATATGGAGGCCATGAGGGACAGGACCCCGGAAGCGGAAGGTTGGGGAAGCAGGCGAGCGTTCCAGACCGGACTTTGTGATGGGCCAGGCCCCATGGTAGACCGCCAGGGATGGGACCCCCGCAGGTCGAGGATCCACGGGCGTTGTCCTCGCTACATTCCATCTTGTGGAGTGCCTCCTGGAGGCGATCCGGTGCGGACACTCACAATGCCCTTCAAGGCCCCGGGGTGGGGCGGCCCAGCAGACGTGCAGCGCCCGAATGACTTCGTCGGGCGTTTTCCGGCCAATTCTCACGAGCGTTCTGCCCAAACCAGGATTGGTTTGGGCAGAACGCTCGTGAGAATTGGCCGGCGTAGGGCAGCCCTGCGGACAGCCCTGCTCTCCATAGCCCAGGGCCCTTTCTCGCCCAGGGCTTGTTGCTGCCGCCCCGAAATTGCACGGAAAAGAAGCGGCCCACCTGGGCACACCGGCGCAGTGGAGCGTTCCCAGAGCAGAGTTGAAGGACGGGTGGTGGCCTGGTGTGCGCCTCCGTCTTTCGGGTAGATCGGGCGGTCAAGGATGGGGATGACCTCATTTTGGTCATACAGTTTTATCACACTCTGAGCGTTGTCTGAAGCACCAGGAGGCGCCGATGGAGACTGCGTTGTTGGGAGATGCGTGGCTGCGGGACTAAGGGTTTCCAATATGGAGGCCATGAGGGACAGGACCCCGGAAGCGGAAGGTTGGGGAAGCAGGCGAGCGTTCCAGACCGGACTTTGTGATGGGCCAGGCCCCTTGGTAGACCGCCAGGGATGGGACCCCCGCAGGTCGAGGATCCACGGGCGTTGTCCTCGCTGCATTCCATCTTGTGGAGTGCCTCCTGGCGGCGATCCGGTGCGGACACTCACAATGCCCTTCAAGGCCCCGGGGTGGGGCGGCCCAGCAGACGTGCAGCGCCCGAATGACTTCGCCAGGCGTTTTCCGGCCAATTCTCACGAGCGTTCTGCCCAAACCAGGATTGGTTTGGGCAGAACGCTCGTGAGAATTGGCCGGCGTAGGGCAGCCCTGCGGACAGCCCTGCTCTCCATAGCCCAGGGCCCTTTCTCGCCCAGGGCTTGTTGCTGCCGCCCCGAAATGGCACGGAAAAGAAGCGGCCCACCTGGGCACGCCGGCGCAGTGGAGCGTTCCCGGAGCAGAGTTGAAGGACGGGTGGTGGCCTGGTGTGCGTCTCCGTCTTTCGGGTAGATCGGGCGGTCAAGGATGGGGATGACCTCATTTTGGTCATACAGGTTTATCACACTCTGAGCGTTGTCTGAAGCACCAGGAGGCGCCGATGGAGACTGCGTTGTTGGGAGATGCGTGGCTGCGGGACTAAGGGTTTCCAATATGGAGGCCATGAGGGACAGGACCCCGGAAGCGGAAGGTTGGGGAAGCAGGCGAGCGTTCCAGACCGGACTTTGTGATGGGCCAGGCCCCATGGTAGACCGCCAGGGATGGGACCCCCGCAGGTCGAGGATCCACGGGCGTTGTCCTCGCTGCATTCCATCTTGTGGAGTGCCTCCTGGCGGCGATCCGGTGCGGACACTCACAATGCCCTTCAAGGCCCCGGGGTGGGGCGGCCCAGCAGACGTGCAGCGCCCGAATGACTTCGCCAGGCGTTTTCCGGCCAATTCTCACGAGCGTTCTGCCCAAACCAGGATTGGTTTGGGCAGAACGCTCGTGAGAATTGGCCGGCGTAGGTCAGCCCTGCGGACAGCCCTGCTCTCCATGGCCCAGGGCCCTTTATCGCCCAGGGCCCTTTCTCGCCCAGGGCTTGTTGCTGCCGCCCAGAAATGGCACGGAAAAGAAGCGGCCCAACTGGGCACGCCGGCGCAGTGGAGTGTTCCCGGCTCAGAGTTGAAGGACGGGTGGTGGACTGGTGTGCGCCTCCGTCTTTCAGGTAGATGGGGCGGCAAAGGATGGGGATGACCTCATTTTGGTGAACAGGTTTATCTCACTCTGAGGCTTGTCCGAAGCACCAGGGGACGCCGATGCAGACTGCGTGGTTGGGAGATGCGTGGCTGCGGGACTAAGGGTTTCCAATATGGAGGCCATGAGGGACAGAACCCCGGAAGCAGAAGGTTGGGGAGGCAGGTGAGCGTTCCAAACCGGACTTCGTGATGGGCCTGGCCCTATGGTAGAGCGCCAGGGATGGGACCCCCGCAGGTCGAGGATCCACGGGCGTTGTCCTCGCTGCATTCCATCTTGTGGATTGCCTCCTGGCGGTGATCGGATGCGGACACTCACAATGCCCTTCAAGGCCCCGGGGGGGTCGGCCCAGCAGACGTGCAGCGCCCGAATGACTTCGCCGGGCGTTTTCCGGCCAATTCTCACGAGCGTTCTGCCCAAACCAGGATTGGTTTGGGCAGAACGCTCGTGAGAATTGGCCGGCGTAGGGCAGCCCTGCGGACAGCCCTGCTCTCCATGGCCCAGGGCCCTTTCTCGCCCAGGGCTTGTTGCTGCCGCCCCGAAATGGCACGGAAAAGAAGCGGCCCACCTGGGCACGCCGGCGCAGTGGAGCGTTCCCGGAGCAGAGTTGAAGGACGGGTGGTGGCCTGGTGTGCGCCTCCGTCTTTCGGGTAGTTCGGGCGGTCAAGGATGGGGATGACCTCATTTTGGTCATACAGGTTTATCACACTCTGAGCGTTGTCTGAAGCACCAGGAGGCGCCGATGGAGACTGCGTGGTTGGGAGATGCGTGGCTGCGGGACTAAGGGTTTCCAATATGGAGGCCATGAGGGACAGGACCCCGGAAGCGGAAGGTTGGGGAAGCAGGCGAGCGTTCCAGACCGGACTTTGTGATGGGCCAGGCCCCATGGTAGACCGCCAGGGATGGGACCCCCGCAGGTCGAGGATCCACGGGCGTTGTCCTCGCTGCATTCCATCTTGTGGAGTGCCTCCTGGCGGCGATCCGGTGCGGACACTCACAATGCCCTTCAAGGCCCCGGGGTGGGGCGGCCCAGCAGACGTGCAGCGCCCGAATGACTTCGCCGGGCGTTTTCCGGCCAATTCTCACGAGCGTTCTGCCCAAACCAGGATTGGTTTGGGCAGAACGCTCGTGAGAATTGGCCGGCGTAGGTCAGCCCTGCGGACAGCCCTGCTCTCCATGGCCCAGGGCCCTTTATCGCCCAGGGCCCTTTCTCGCCCAGGGCTTGTTGCTGCCGCCCAGAAATGGCACGGAAAAGAAGCGGCCCAACTGCGCACGCCGGCGCAGTGGAGTGTTCCCGGCTCAGAGTTGAAGGACGGGTGGTGGACTGGTGTGCGCCTCCGTCTTTCAGGTAGATGGGGCGGCAAAGGATGGGGATGACCTCATTTTGGTGAACAGGTTTATCTCACTCTGAGGGTTGTCCGAAGCACCAGGGGACGCCGATGCAGACTGCGTGGTTGGGAGATGCGTGGCTGCGGGACTAAGGGTTTCCAATATGGAGGCCATGAGGGACAGGACCCCGGAAGCAGAAGGTTGGGGAGGCAGGTGAGCGTTCCAAACCGGACTTCGTGATGGGCCTGGCCCTATGGTAGAGCGCCAGGGATGGGACCCCCGCAGGTCGAGGATCCACGGGCGTTGTCCTCGCTGCATTCCATCTTGTGGAATGCCTCCTGGCGGTGATCGGTTGCGGACACTCACAATGCCCTTCAAGGCCCCGGGGGGGTCGGCCCAGCAGACGTGCAGCGCCCGAATGACTTCGCCGGGCGTTTTCCGGCCAATTCTCACGAGCGTTCTGCCCAAACCAGGATTGGTTTGGGCAGAACGCTCGTGAGAATTGGCCGGCGTAGGTCAGCCCTGTGGACAGCCCTGCTCTCCATGGCCCAGGGCCCTTTCTCGCCCAGGGCTTGTTGCTGCCGCCCCGAAATGGCACGGAAAAGAAGCGGCCCACCTGGGCACGCCGGCGCAGTGGAGCGTTCCCGGAGCAGAGTTGAAGGACGGGTGGTGGCCTGGTGTGCGCCTCCGTCTTTCGGGTAGTTCGGGCGGTCAAGGATGGGGATGACCTCATTTTGGTCATACAGGTTTATCACACTCTGAGCGTTGTCTGAAGCACCAGGAGGCGCCGATGGAGACTGCGTGGTTGGGAGATGCGTGGCTGCGGGACTAAGGGTTTCCAATATGGAGGCCATGAGGGACAGGACCCCGGAAGCGGAAGGTTGGGGAAGCAGGCGAGCGTTCCAGACCGGACTTTGTGATGGGCCAGGCCCCATGGTAGACCGCCAGGGATGGGACCCCCGCAGGTCGAGGATCCACGGGCGTTGTCCTCGCTGCATTCCATCTTGTGGAGTGCCTCCTGGCGGCGATCCGGTGCGGACACTCACAATGCCCTTCAAGGCCCCGGGGTGGGGCGGCCCAGCAGACGTGCAGCGCCCGAATGACTTCGCCAGGCGTTTTCCGGCCAATTCTCACGAGCGTTCTGCCCAAACCAGGATTGGTTTGGGCAGAACGCTCGTGAGAATTGGCCGGCGTAGGTCAGCCCTGCGGACAGCCCTGCTCTCCATGGCCCAGGGCCCTTTATCGCCCAGGGCCCTTTCTCGCCCAGGGCTTGTTGCTGCCGCCCCGAAATGGCACGGAAAAGAAGCGGCCCACCTGGGCACGCCGGCGCAGTGGAGCGTTCCCGGAGCAGAGTTGAAGGACGGGTGGTGGCCTGGTGTGCGCCTCCGTCTTTTGGGTAGATCGGGCGGTCAAGGATGGGGATGACCTCATTTTGGTCATACAGGTTTATCACACTCTGAGCGTTGTCTGAAGCACCAGGAGGCGCCGATGGAGACTGCGTGGTTGGGAGATGCGTGGCTGCGGGACTAAGGGTTTCCAATATGGAGGCCATGAGGGACAGGACCCCGGAAGCGGAAGGTTGGGGAAGCAGGCGAGCGTTCAAGACCGGACTTTGTGATGGGCCAGGCCCCATGGTAGACCGCCAGGGATGGGACCCCCGCAGGTCGAGGATCCACGGGCGTTGTCCTCGCTGCATTCCATCTTGTGGAGTGCCTCCTGGCGGTGATCCGGTGCGGACACTCACAATGCCCTTCAAGGCCCCGGGGTGGGGCGGCCCAGCAGACGTGCAGCGCCTGAATGAATTCGCCAGGCGTTTTCCGGCCAATTCTCACGAGCGTTCTGCCCAAAACAGGATTGGTTTGGGCAGAACGCTCGTGAGAATTGGCCGGCGTAGGTCAGCCCTGCGGACAGCCCTGCTCTCCATGGCCCAGGGCCCTTTATCGCCCAGGGCCCTTTCTCGCCCAGGGCTTGTTGCTGCCGCCCAGAAATGGCACAGAAAAGAAGCGGCCCAACTGGGCACGCCGGCACAGTGGAGTGTTCCAGGCTCAGAGTTGAAGGACGGGTGGTGGACTGGTGTGCGCCTCCGTCTTTCATGTAGATGGGGCGGCAAAGGATGGGGATGACCTCATTTTGGTGAACAGGTTTATCTCACTCTGAGGGTTGTCCGAAGCACCAGGGGACGCCGATGCAGACTGCGTGGTTGGGAGATGCGTGGCTGCGGGACTAAGGGTTTCCAATATGGAGGCCATGAGGGACAGGACCCCGGAAGCAGAAGGTTGGGGAGGCAGGTGAGCGTTCCAAACCGGACTTCGTGATGGGCCTGGCCCTATGGTAGAGCGCCAGGGATGGGACCCCCGCAGGTCGAGGATCCACGGGCGTTGTCCTCGCTGCATTCCATCTTGTGGATTGCCTCCTGGCGGTGATCGGTTGCGGACACTCACAATGCCCTTCAAGGCCCCGGGGGGGTCGGCCCAGCAGACGTGCAGCGCCCGAATGACTTCGCCGGGCGTTTTCCGGCCAATTCTCACGAGCGTTCTGCCCAAACCAGGATTGGTTTGGGCAGAACGCTCGTGAGAATTGGCCGGCGTAGGGCAGACCTGCGGACAGCCCTGCTCTCCATGGCCCAGGGCCCTTTCTCGTCCAGGGCTTGTTGCTGCCGCCCCGAAATGGCACGGAAAAGAAGCGGCCCACCTGGGCACGCCGGCGCAGTGGAGCGTTCCCGGAGCAGAGTTGAAGGACGGGTGGTGGCCTGGTGTGCGCCTCCGTCTTTTGGGTAGATCGGGCGGTCAAGGATGGGGATGACCTCATTTTGGTCATACAGGTTTATCACACTCTGAGCGTTGTCTGAAGCACCAGGAGGCGCCGATGGAGACTGCGTGGTTGGGAGATGCGTGGCTGCGGGACTAAGGGTTTCCAATATGGAGGCCATGAGGGACAGGACCCCGGAAGCGGAAGGTTGGGGAAGCAGGCGAGCGTTCCACCGGACTTTGTGATGGGCCAGGCCCCATGGTAGACCGCCAGGGATGGGACCCCCGCAGGTCGAGGATCCACGGGCGTTGTCCTCGCTGCATTCCATCTTGTGGAGTGCCTCCTGGCGGCGATCCGGTGCGGACACTCACAATGCCCTTCAAGGCCCCGGGGTGGGGCGGCCCAGCAGACGTGCAGCGCCCGAATGACTTCGCCAGGCGTTTTCCGGCCAATTCTCACGAGCGTTCTGCCCAAACCAGGATTGGTTTGGGCAGAACGCTCGTGAGAATTGGCTGGCATAGGTCAGCCCTGCGGACAGCCCTGCTCTCCATGGCCCAGGGCCCTTTATCGCCCAGGGCCCTTTCTCGCCCAGGGCTTGTTGCTGCTGCCCAGAAATTGCACAGAAAAGAAGCGGCCCAACTGGGCACGCCGGCGCAGTGGAGTGTTCCAGGCTCAGAGTTGAAGGACGGGTGGTGGACTGGTGTGCGCCTCCGTCTTTCAGGTAGATGGGGCGGCAAAGGATGGGGATGACCTCATTTTGGTGAACAGGTTTATCTCACTCTGAGGGTTGTCCGAAGCACCAGGGGACGCCGATGCAGACTGCGTGGTTGGGAGATGCGTGGCTGCGGGACTAAGGGTTTCCAATATGGAGGCCATGAGGGACAGGACCCCGGAAGCAGAAGGTTGGGGAGGCAGGTGAGCGTTCCAAACCGGACTTCGTGATGGGCCTGGCCCTATGGTAGAGCGCCAGGGATGGGACCCCCGCAGGTCGAGGATCCACGGGCGTTGTCCTCGCTGCATTCCATCTTGTGGATTGCCTCCTGGCGGTGATCGGTTGCGGACACTCACAATGCCCTTCAAGGCCCCGGGGGGGTCGGCCCAGCAGACGTGCAGCGCCCGAATTACTTCGCCGGGCGTTTTCCGGCCAATTCTCACGAGCGTTCTGCCCAAACCAGGATTGGTTTGGGCAGAACGCTCGTGAGAATTGGCCGGCGTAGGGCAGACCTGCGGACAGCCCTGCTCTCCATGGCCCAGGGCCCTTTCTCGCCCAGGGCTTGTTGCTGCCGCCCCGAAATGGCACGGAAAAGAAGCGGCCCACCTGGGCACGCCGGCGCAGTGGAGCGTTCCCGGAGCAGAGTTGAAGGACGGGTGGTGGCCTGGTGTGCGCCTCCGTCTTTCGGGTAGATCGGGCGGTCAAGGATGGGGATGACCTCATTTTGGTCATACAGGTTTATCACACTCTGAGCGTTGTCTGAAGCACCAGGAGGCGCCGATGGAGACTGCGTGGTTGGGAGATGCGTGGCTGCGGGACTAAGGGTTTCCAATATGGAGGCCATGAGGGACAGGACCCCGGAAGCGGAAGGTTGGGGAAGCAGGCGAGCGTTCCAGACCGGACTTTGTGATGGGCCAGGCCCCATGGTAGACCGCCAGGGATGGGACCCCCGCAGGTCGAGGATCCACGGGCGTTGTCCTCGCTGCATTCCATCTTGTGGAGTGCCTCCTGGCGGCGATCCGGTGCGGACACTCACAATGCCCTTCAAGGCCCCGGGGTGGGGCGGCCCAGCAGACGTGCAGCGCCCGAATGACTTCGCCGGGCGTTTTCCGGCCAATTCTCACGAGCGTTCTGCCCAAAACAGGATTGGTTTGGGCAGAACGCTCGTGAGAATTGGCCGGCGTAGGTCAGCCCTGCGGACAGCCCTGCTCTCCATGGCCCAGGGCCCTTTATCGCCCAGGGCCCTTTCTCGCCCAGGGCTTGTTGCTGCCGCCCAGAAATGGCACGGTAAAGAAGCGGCCCAACTGGGCACGCCGGCGCAGTGGAGTGTTCCCGGCTCAGAGTTGAAGGACGGGTGGTTGGCTGGTGTGCGCCACCGTCTTTCAGGTAGATGGGGCGGCAAAGGATGGGGATGACCTCATTTTGGTGAACAGGTTTATCTCACTCTGAGGGTTGTCCGAAGCACCAGGGGACGCCGATGCAGACTGCGTGGTTGGGAGATGCGTGGCTGCGGGACTAAGGGTTTCCAATATGGAGGCCATGAGGGACAGGACCCCGGAAGCAGAAGGTTGGGGAGGCAGGTGAGAGTTCCAAACCGGACTTCGTGATGGGCCTGGCCCTATGGTAGAGCGCCAGGGATGGGACCCCCGCAGGTCGAGGATCCACGGGCGTTGTCCTCGCTGCATTCCATCTTGTGGATTGCCTCCTGGCGGTGATCGGTTGCGGACACTCACAATGCCCTTCAAGGCCCCGGGGGGGTCGGCCCAGCAGACGTGCAGCGCCCGAATGACTTCGCCGGGCGTTTTCCGGCCAATTCTCACGAGCGTTCTGCCCAAACCAGGATTGGTTTGGGCAGAACGCTCGTGAGAACTGGCCGGCGTAGGGCAGCCCTGCGGAGAGCCCTGCTCTCCATGGCCCAGGGCCCTTTCTCGCCCAGGGCTTGTTGCTGCCGCCCCGAAATGGCACGGAAAAGAAGCGGCCCACCTGGGCACGCCGGCGCAGTGGAGCGTTCCCGGAGCAGAGTTGTAGGACGGGTGGTGGCCTGGTGTGCGCCTCCGTCTTTCGGGTAGATCGGGCGGTCAAGAATGGGGATGACCTCATTTTGGTCATACAGGTTTATCACACTCTGAGCGTTGTCTGAAGCACCAGGAGGCGCCGATGGAGACTGCGTGGTTGGGAGATGCGTGGCTGCGGGACTAAGGGTTTCCAATATGGAGGCCATGAGGGACAGGACCCCGGAAGCGGAAGGTTGGGGAAGCAGGCGAGCGTTCCAGACCGGACTTTGTGATGGGCCAGGCCCCATGGTAGACCGCCAGGGATGGGACCCCCGCAAGTCGAGGATCCACGGGCGTTGTCCTCGCTGCATTCCATCTTGTGGAGTGCCTCCTGGCGGCGATCCGTTGCGGACACTCACAATGCCCTTCAAGGCCCCGGGGTGGGGCGGCCCAACAGATGTGCAGCGCCCGAATGACTTCGCCAGGCGTTCTCCGGCCAATTCTCACGAGCGTTCTGCCCAAACCAGGATTGGTTTGGGCAGAACGCTCGTGAGAATTGGCCGGCGTAGGTCAGCCCTGCGGACAGCCCTGCTCTCCATGGCCCAGGGCCCTTTATCGCCCAGGGCCCTTTCTCGCCCAGGGCTTGTTGCTACCGCCCAGAATTGGCACGGAAAAGAAGTGGCCCAACTGGGCACGCCGGCGCAGTGGAGTGTTCCCGGCTCAGAGTTGAAGGACGGGTGGTGGACTGGTGTGCGCCTCCGTCTTTCAGGTAGATGGGGCGGCAAAGGATGGGGATGACCTCATTTTGGTGAACAGGTTTATCTCACTCTGAGGGTTGTCCGAAGCACCAGGGGACGCCGATGCAGACTGCGTGGTTGGGAGATGCGTGGCTGCGGGACTAAGGGTTTCCAATATGGAGGCCATGAGGGACAGGACCCCGGAAGCAGAAGGTTGGGGAGGCAGGTGAGCGTTCCAAACCGGACTTCGTGATGGGCCTGGCCCTATGGTAGAGCGCCAGGGATGGGACCCCCGCAGGTCGAGGATCCACGGGCGTTGTCCTCGCTGCATTCCATCTTGTGGATTGCCTCCTGGCGGTGATCGGTTGCGGACACACACAATGCCCTTCAAGGCCCCGGGGGGGTCGGCCCAGCAGACGTGCAGCGCCCGAATGACTTCGCCGGGCGTTTTCCGGCCAATTCTCACGAGCGTTCTGCCCAAACCAGGATTGGTTTGGGCAGAACGCTCGTGAGAATTGGCCGGCGTAGGGCAGCCCTGCGGACAGCCCTGCTCTCCATGGCCCTGGGCCCTTTCTCGCCCAGGGCTTGTTGCTGCCGCCCCGAAATGGCACGGAAAAGAAGCGGCCCACCTGGGCACGCCGGCGCAGTGGAGCGTTCCCGGAGCAGTGTTGAAGGACGGGTGGTGGCCTGGTGTGCGCCTCCGTCTTTCGGGTAGATCGGGCGGTCAAGGATGGGGATGACCTCATTTTGGTCATACAGGTTTATCACACTCTGAGCGTTGTCTGAAGCACCAGGAGGCGCCGATGGAGACTGCGTGGTTGGGAGATGCGTGGCTGCGGGACTAAGGGTTTCCAATATGGAGGCCATGAGGGACAGGACCCCGGAAGCGGAAGGTTGGGGAAGCAGGCGAGCGTTCCAGACCGGACTTTGTGATGGGCCAGGCCCCATGGTAGACCGCCAGGGATGGGACCCCCGCAGGTCGAGGATCCACCGGCGTTGTCCTCGCTGCATTCCATCTTGTGGAGTGCCTCCTGGCGGTGATCGGTTTCGGACACTCACAATGCCCTGCAGGGCCCCGGGGGGGTCGGCCCAGCAGACGTGCAGCGCCCGAATGACTTCGCCGGGCGTTTTCCGGCCAATTCTCACGAGCGTTCTGACCAAACCAGGATTGGTTTGGGCAGAACGCTCGTGAGAATTGGCCGGCGTAGGTCAGCCCTGCGGACAGCCCTGCTCTCCATGGCCCAGGGCCCTTTATCGCCCAGGGCCCTTTCTCGCCCAGGGCTTGTTGCTGCCGCCCAGAAATGGCACGGAAAAGAAGCGGCCCAACTGGGCACGCCGGCGCAGTGGAGTGTTCCCGGCTCAGAGTTGAAGGACGGGTGGTGGACTGGTGTGCGCCTCCGTCTTTCAGGTAGATGGGGCGGCAAAGGATGGGGATGACCTCATTTTGGTGAACAGGTTTATCTCACTCTGAGGGTGGTCCGAAGCACCAGGGGACGCCGATGCAGACTGCGTGGTTGGGAGATGCGTGGCTGCGGGACTAAGGGTTTCCAATATGGAGGACATGAGGGACAGGACCCCGGAAGCAGAAGGTTGGGGAGGCAGGTGAGCGTTCCAAACCGGACTTCGTGATGGGCCTGGCCCTATGGTAGAGCGCCAGGGATGGGACCCCCGCAGGTCGAGGATCCACGGGCGTTGTCCTCGCTGCATTCCATCTTGTGGATTGCCTCCTGGCGGTGATCCATTGCAGACACTCACAATGCCCTTCAAGGCCCCGGGGGGGTCGGCCCAGCAGACGTGCAGCGCCCGAATGACTTCGCCGGGAGTTTTCCGGCCAATTCTCACGAGCGTTCTGCCCAAACCAGGATTGGTTTGGGCAGAACGCTCGTGAGTATTGGCCGGCGTAGGGCAGCCCTGCGGACAGCCCTGCTCTCCATGGCCCAGGGCCCTTTCTCGCCCAGGGCTTGTTGCTGCCGCCCAGAAATGGCACGGAAAAAAGCGGCCCACCCGGGCACGCCGGCGCAGTGGAGCGTTCCCGGAGCAGAGTTGAAGGACGGGTGGTGGCCTGGTGTGCGCCTCCGTCTTTCGGGTAGATCGGGCGGCCAAGGATGGGGATGACCTCATTTTGGTCATACAGGTTTATCACACTCTGAGCGTTGTCTGAAGCACCAGGAGGCGCCGATGGAGACTGCGTGGTTGGGAGATGCGTGGCTGCGGGACTAAGGGTTTCCGATATGGAGGACATGAGGGACAGGACCCCGGAAGCAGAAGGTTGGGGAAGCAGGCGAGCGTTCCAGACCGGACTTTGTGATGGGCCTGGCCCCATGGTAGACCGCCAGGGATGTGACCCCCGCAGGTCGAGGATCCACGGGCGTCGTCCTCGGTGCATTCCCTCTTGTGGTGTGCCCCCTGGTGGCGATCCGGTGCGGACACTCACAATGCCCTTCAAGGCCCCGGGGGGGGGGGCGGCCCAGCAGACGTGCAGCGCCCGAATGACTTCGCCGGGGGTTTTCCGGCCAATTCTCACGAGCGTTCTGCCCAAACCAGGATTGGTTTGGGCAGAACGCTCGTGAGAATTGGCCTGTGTACGGCAGCTCTGCGGACCGCCCTGCTCTCCATGTCCCAGGGCCCTTTCTCGCCCAGGGCATATTGCTGCCGCCCAGAAATGGCACGGAAAAGACGCGGCCCAACTGGGCACGCCGGCGCAGTGGAATGTTCCCAGATCAGAGTTGAAGGACGGGTGGTGGACTGGTGTGCGCCTCCGTCTTTCAGGTAGATGGGGCGGCAAAGGATGGGGATGACCTCATTTTGGTGAACAGGTTTATCTCACTCTGAGGGTTGTCCGAAGCACCAGGGGATGCCGATGCAGATTACGTGGTTGGGAGATGCGTGCTGCGGGACTAAGGGTTTCCGATATGGAGGCCATGATGGACAGGACCCCGGAAGCAGAAGGTTTGGGAGGCAGGTGAGCGCTCAAACCAGACTTCGTGATGGGCCTGGCCCTATGGTAGAGCGCCTGGGATGGGACCCCCGCAGGTTGAGGATCCACGGGCGTTGACCTCGCTGCATTCCATCTTGTGGATTGCCTCCTGGCGGCGATCGGTTGCGGACACTCACAATGCCCTTCAAGGCCCCGGGGGGGTCGGCCCAGTAGACGTGCAGCGCCCGAATGACTTCGCCCGGCGTTTTCCGGCCAATTCTCACGAGCGTTCTGCCCAATGGTTTGGGCAGAACGCTCGTGAGAATTGGCCGGCGTAGGGCAGCCCTGCGGGCCGCCCTGCTCTCCATGGCCCAGGGCCCTTTCTAGACCAGGGCAGGTTGCTGGCGCCCAGAAATGGCACGGAAAAGACGCGGCCCACCCTGGTACGCCGGCTCAGTGGGGCGTTCCCGGAGCAGAGTTGAAGGACAGGTGGTGGACTTGTGTGCGCACCGACTTTCGGGTAGATGGGGCGTCAAAGGATGGGGATGACCTCATTTTGGTGAACAGGTTTATCTCACTTTGAGGGTTGTCCGAAGCACCAGGAGGCGCCGATGCAGACTGCGTGGTTGGGAGAAGCGTGGGTACAGGACTAAGGGTTTCCGATATGGAGGCCATGAGGGACAGGACCCCGGAAGCAGAAGTTTGGGGAAGGAGGCGAGCGTTGCAGACCGGACGTCGTGATGGGCCTGGCCCCATGGTACAGCGCCAGGGATGGGACCCCCGCCGTTCGTGGATCCACGGGCGTTGTCCTCGCTGCATTCCATCTTGTGGATTGCCTCCTGGCGGTGATCGGTTGCGGACACTCACAATGCCCTTCAAGGCCCCGGGGGGGTCGGCCAAGCAGACGTGCAGCGCCCGAATGACTTCGCCGGGCGTTTTCCGGCCAATTCTCACGAGCGTTCTGCCCAAACCAGGATTGGTTTGGGCAGAACGCTCGTGAGAATTGGCCGGCGTAGGGCAGCCCTGTGGACCGACATGCTCTCCATGGCCCAGGGCCCTTTCTCGCTGAGGGCTTGTTGCTACCGCCCAGAAATGGCACGGAAAAGACGCGGCCCACCCGGTTACGCCGGCGCAGTGGAGCGTTCCCGGATCAGAGTTGAAGGATGGGTGGTGGACTGGTGTGCGCCTCCGTCTTTCAGGTAGATGGGTCGGCAAAGGATGGGGATGACCTCATTTTGGTCATACAGGTTTATCTCACTCTGAGGGATATCCGAAGCACCAGGATGCCCGATGGAGACTGCGTGGTTGGGAGATGCGTGGCTGCGGGACTAAGGGTTTCCGACCTGGAGGCCATGAGGGACAGGACCCCGGAAGCAGAAGGTTGGGGAGGCAGGTGAGCATTGCAAATCGGACTTTGTGATGGGCCTGGCCTCATGGTAGAGCGCCAGGGATGGGACCCCCGCAGGTCGAGGATCCACGGGCTTTGTCCTCGCTGCATTCCATCTTGTGGATTGCCTCCTGGCGGTGATCGGTTGCGGACACTCACAATGCCCTTCAAGGCCCCGGGGGGGGCGGCCCAGCAGACGTGCAGCGCCGAATGACTGCGCCGGGCGTTTTCCGGCCAATTCTCACGAGCGTTCTGCCCAAACCAGGATTGGTTTGGGCAACGCTCGTGAGAATTGGCCGGTGTAGGGCAGCTCTGCGGACCGCCCTGCTCTCCATGGCCCAGGGCCCTTTCTCGCCCAGGGCATGTTGCTGCCGCCCAGAAATGGCACGGAAAAGACGCGGCCCACCCTGGTACGCCGACGCAGTGGAGCGTTCCCGGAGCAGAGTTGAAGGACGGGTGGTGGACTGGTGTGCGCCTCCGACTTTCGGGTAGATGGGGCGGCAAAGGATGGGCATGACCTCATTTTGGTGAACAGGTTTATCTCACTCTGAGGGTTGTCCGAAGCACCAGGAGGTGCCGATGCTGACTTCGTGGTTGGTCGATGCGTGGGTACGGGACTACGGGTTTCCAATATGGAGGCCATGAGGGACAGGACCCCGGAAGCAGAAGTTTGGGGAAGGAGGCGAGCGTTGCAGACCGGACTTCGTGATGCGCCTGGCCCCATGGTAGAGTGCCAGGGATGGGACCCCCGCAGGTCGAGGATCCACGGGCGTTGTCCTCGCTGCATTCCATCTTGTGGAGTGCCTCCTGGCGGCGATCCGGTGCGGACACTCACAATGCCCTTCAAGGCACCGGGGGGGGGGGCGGCCCAGCAGACGTGCGGCGCCCGAATGACTTCGCCGGGCGTTTTCCGGCCAATTCTCACGAGCGTTCTGCCCAAACCAGGATTGGTTTGGGCAGAACGCTCGTCAGAATTGGCCGGCGTAGGGCAGCCCTGTGGACCGACCTGCTGTCCATGGCCCAGGGCCCTTTCTCGCTGAGGGCATGTTGTATGAGTTCTAGTAGTTTGGGGGTGGAGTCTTTTGGAATTTCCATATAAAGAATCATGTCATCTGCAAAGAGAGAGAGAGTTGACTTCTTCAGTGCCAATTTGGATACCTTTTATTTTTCTTTGTTGTCTGATTGCTGTTGCTAGGACTTCTAATACTATGTTGAACAAGACTGGTGAGAGTGGGCATCCTTGTCGTGATCCTGATCTCAATGGGAAGGCTGCAAGCTTTTTCCCATTGAGGATGATATTTGCTGTGGGTCTTTCATAGATAGATATGATGAAGTTCAGGAATGTTCCCTCTATCTCTATACTTTGCAGCGTTTTAATCACGAATGGATGCTGGATTTTTTCAAGTCCTTTTTCTGCATTGATTGAGAGGACCATGTAGTTCTTCTCTCTTCTCATATTAATTTTTTCAATGACATTGATTGATTTATGAATGTTGAACCATCCTTGTAGCCCAGGGATGAATCCCACTGGTCATGGTAGATAATCTTTTTAATGTTCTTTTTGACCCTGTTTGCAAGGATCTTGTTGAGAATCTTAGCATCCATATTCATCAGTGATATTGGTCTGAAATTATCCATTTTGGTAGGGTCTTTGCCTGGTTTGGGGATAAGGGTAATTCTGGCTTCATAGAAAGAGTCTGGATGTTTTCCTTCTGCTTCAATTTTTTGAAACAGCTTCAGGAGAATTGATGTTATTCTTCTTTGTAAGTTTGGTAGAATTCCCCAAGCAATCCATCAGGTCTTGGGCTCTTGTTTCTTGGGAGGTTTTTGATCACTGCTTATATCTCGTTACTAGATATCGGTCGATTCAGGTTGTCGATCTCTTCCTGGTTCAATTTTGGAAGTTTATAATTTTCCAAGAATGCTTCCATTTCATCAAGGTTGCTAAGCTTATTGGCATATAACTATTGATAATAACTTCTGATGATTGTTTCTACTTCCTCCTTGTTAGTTGTGATCTCTCCGTTTTCATTTATAATTTTGTGAATTTGGGCTTTCTCTCTTTTCTTTTGGATTAGTGTGGCCAGTGCCTTATTGATCTTATTGATTCTTTCAAAAAAAAAAAAACAACTTCTAGTTTCATTGATACGTTCTACTGTATCTTTGGTTTCTACCTCATTGATCTCAGCTCTAATCTGGATGATTTCTCTTCTTATGTGTGGAGTTGGTTTGATTTTTTTGTTGATTCTCCAGTTCTTTAAGGTGTAGAGACATCTGCTGTATTCTGGATTTTTCAAAATTTTGATGGAGGCTTGGATGTCTATGTATTTCCCCCTTAGAAACGCCTTTGCTGTATCCCATAGGGTTTGGATCGAAGTGTCTTTATTCTCATTGGTTTCCAATTGTTTCAGTTCTTCTTTAATCTCCTGGTTGATCCAAGCATTCTTAAGCAAGATGGTCTTTAGCTTCCAGGTGTTTGAGTTCCTTCTGTACTTTTCCTTGTGATTAAGCTCCAGTTTCAAGGCATTATGATCTGAGAATATGCAGGGAAAAATCTCAGTCTTTTGATATCAGTTTAGTCCTGATTTATGACCCAGCATGTGGTCTATTCTTGAGAAGGTTCCCTGTGCTCTTGAGAAGAATGAGTATTCTTTTGTTTTAGGGTGGAATGTTCTGCATATATCTATGAGATCCATCTGTTCCAATGTGTCATTCAATGCTCTTGTTTCTTTATTGATTTTCTGCTTCAATGATCTGTCTATTTCTGAGAGAGGCTTGTTAAGATCTCCAATGATGAGTGTATTCATATCAATATGACTCTTTATCTTGATTAACGTTTTCTTTTGTAATTGGATGCTCCCATATTGGAGGCATAGATATTTATAATTGTTAGATCATCTTGGTGGATTGTCACTTTAAGAATTATGAAGTGTCCTTCTGTATCTCTGACTACAGCCTTTAGTTTAAAATCTAATTTATCTGATATGAGAATTGCTACCCCAGCCTTCTTTTGAGGCCCATTGGCATGAAAGATGCTTCTCCATCCCTTCACTTTCAGTCTGGGTGTATCTTTAGGTTCAAAATGGGTCTCTTGTAGAGAAAATATGGATGGGTTCTGTCGTTTTATCCAATCTGCAACCCTGTGCTGTTTTTTTGGGCACATTTAGGCCATTCTCTTTGAGATTGATTATTGATAGATACATTTTTATTGACATCGAGTTACCTTTGAAGTCTTTCTTTCTGTAGATTGTCTCTATATTTCTCTTCCATGCTTTTATTAGGATTTTTACTCTTTTATAGAACCCCCCTTAATATTTCCTGCAGTGTCGGCTTGGTGGTAGCATAGTCTTTTAAGTCTTGCCGGTCTTGGAAACTATTTATATCTTCATCCATTTTGAATGTCAGTCTTGATGGATAAAGTATTCTTGGCTGCATGTTCTTCTCATTTAGTGCCCTGAATATATCTTACCAGCCTTTTCTGGATTGCCAGGCTTCTGTGGAAAGGTCTGATGTTATATTGATGGGCTTTCCTATGTAAGTAAGGAGCCTCTTTGCCCTAGCAGCTTTCAGGAGATTATACCTACAATTATAATTCCTCAATTTGACTATCAGGTGTCGTGGGTTTTTTTTTTTTTTTTGAATGTATAATCTTGGGTGGAGACCATTTAGCCTCCAGTACATGAATTCTGGTTCCATTCGCGAGATTGGGAAAATTTTCTTGAAGGACTTGTTCCACTATATCTTCTAGATCTTTCTTTCTTCTCCCCTTCAGGGATTCCAGTAATTCTGAGGTTGGAACGTTTCATGGCATCATTTTTTTCCCTGATTCTGTTTTCGTGATTTCTAAGCTGTTTGTTCCAGGCTTCCTCCTGATCCTTTCTCTCTATCTGTTTGTCCTCCAGATCACTAATTCTATCTTCTGTCTCAGTTACCCTAGCTTTGAGAGAGTTTAGATTAGATTGGAACTCATTGAGAGCATTGTGGACCTCCTCCCTGGTAGCTTTAAGCTCCGCCCTAACATTGTGAACATCATGTCTCATGGCTTTCAGCTTGGCCCTAATCAATTATGTTTGGTCATCCATGCCTTTCTCCAAACTAGCTATTGCCTGGATTATTGTTAACCAGAATTCTCTTTCCAACATATTGTCTATGTTGATAGCCATTAGCTCTAGTGCAGAAGGACCATCCCCTGTATTTTTCTTCTGTTGGGCATTCCTCGTCCTAGTCATTTTGGTGAGAGATGACTGAACAGATGTAGCTGGATGTATCAACCATGGTGCAGTCAAGGTGCACCCTGGAACACTTCTGAACAATCAGGATTCCCCATCCAAATGAGAGACAAAAGAAAAGAAAAAGAAAAAAAAAACAAACAAAAAAAGAGATAGAGAGAGAGACAGGAAAGAAAGGGCAGATTAAAGAGAAAGTTCAGCCCAAATGGGCCCCAAGGTAAGATTTATGAAGTAGACAAACAAAAAGACGGATAAAGGTATATGACAAGAGAAAAAAAAATATATATATATACAAAAAAAGGAACCCCACGTGTAAGATTTATATACTATCAGGACAAACACAAAAACACAGAAACACTGGTGGAAGATAAAGATTGGAGAGTGGTTATAAATTCTCAGTGTGTTCGAGGAAGGCTGTTTTAATTCTTCCTGGATGTATCCTGATACCTTTGTTAAAGGACTCAACTTTTCTAAGATAAAGGGGTATTAAAAATTAGTTACCTATAGGGGTAGTATTGATTGGGGAAAGGGGACTACTTTGAAGTTTAACTCTATATGAATAATAGAAGATAAAAATAAAAAGGAAAAACCTAAACTAAACTAAAATATAAAAAAAAGTAGGAATAAAAAAATAGAAATGCATAAGGAAAACATAGGTGTATGTATCAAAAAGTTAAGGTTAGAAAGTTATTATGGAATTTGATGTACTGGACAGCTCGCTGTGATGGTAAATAGGTTAATAAAATTACATATATATATATATATATATATATATATATATATATATATATCAGAATAGTGGGAATGAATGAAAAAGAAAACTTTTCCTATGAAGTAGTGTTTGTACTCTTGTAGTCCTTTTTTATTTTTTTCTCTCTCTTTTTTTTTTCTTTCTTGGTTTGTTTTCTGGGGGAGGGGCCTGCCACGTGGGTTTTCAGTCAGTGATGTTCCCTGAGTTACGTTCTTGCGCCCCCCTCAAGGTGGTGGGCTCTGAGGAAACTGTTTTTTTTTTTTTCCGACTTTTGTTCTCTGGAGGTTTTTATGTTTATTCACTTTTTTTCTCACTTTGACTGCTTTTGATGGTTTTTGTAGTTTTAGAGGAAAATAAACCACACCCTGATCTCCCTCTCAGAGAGAAGCCTCAGTCTGGCTGCAGAGTCTAAATAAGTTCCCCATGGGCCACTGGCAGAGCAGGTTTCAAGTCGCTGTTTCTGGGGTACCCAAAGCCAAGGAAGTAGCGGCTGTCTGGGAAGCTCCAGACCGCCAGAGAGGTTCCAAGCAGCAGTCACACACTGAGATATTCCTGCTGGCCAGGGCTGGGAGTGCCTGGTCTTTCTGGGTCTAAGAGCGCCCAGCTTGCATGCACCAATTTCAGGGGAGGCTGAGGTTCACGCGCAGGTCTCAGGCTCTGAGAACAAGGTGCAGATCCGAGAGCACCAGGTTGGGCCTTCAAGCACCTCTCTCAGGGGAGAGTTTGATGCAGGCTCTGAAACAATGGCACATATGAAAGGGTACTGGCTGGGCCTTTATACCTCTCTCAGGGGAGTATGTCAGGCTCTATAGCAGGGCTCATGCATTCTGCCATCCAGCATGGCTCCCATCCCCTCACAGGAGCCAGAACCCATGCATTCTCAGGTGCACTGGCGGCTTAGGGACCAAGACCTGGTTTCTTGGCTGCACTCTCTCTGGCTCAGCACCAGGGGAGGCTGTCCTGGGACCAGGGACTTAAGCCCCTGTCGCTAGCCATCCCAATTCCCACAATCCCCCCCCCCCACCGGAGATTCTTAGCTCTTTTGGAGTGCTTTCCACCAGTCTCCAAGTTAATGCTGGTCCCCAGATGCAGGGCACTCTCGCTCGTATTGGGGTATTACTTTCCAACTGATTGCCTCTGGTGGCTCCCTCCCCCTTTTGTTTATCTTCTGATATCAGTCCCCCATTCCCACTCCGCGTTACCTGCACACTGGTGTCTTCTGCCCCTGTAGAGAACCAGACGTGTATAATACTGATCTCAGGGTGATTTCATGGGTGATTGGAGTTCTTTGGTAGGTAATCAGCTCACTTTGGGGTACAGGTTGAAAAGCCATCTCCTCCTACTTCCCTGCCATCTTGTCGACCTCTCTCTGCTTCAATTTTTTGAAACAGTTTCAGGAGAATAGGTGTTATTTCTTCTTTGAATGTTTTATAGAATTCCCAAATGAATCCATCAGGGCCTGTGTTTTTGTTTTTTGGGAGGTTTTTGATCACCGCTTCAACCTCATTACTAGATATTGGTCTTCAGATTGTCCGTTTCTTCCTGGTTGAATTTTGCGAGTTTATAGTTTTCCAGGAATGCATCCATTTCATCTAGGTTGCTTAGCTTATTGGCATATAACTGTTGATAACTTCTGATAGTTGTTTCTATTTCCTTGGTGTTCGTTGTGATCTCTACCTTTTCATTCATAATTTTATTAATTTGAGCTTTCTCTCTTTTCTTTTGGATTAGTGTGGCCAATGGTTTCTCGATCTTATTGATTCTTTCAAAAAACCAGCTGCTAGTTTCACTGATATGTTCTACTGTATCTCTGGTTTCTACCTCATTGATCTCAGCTCTAATCTTGATTATTCCCCTTCTTGTGTGTGGAGTTGGTTTGTTTTGTTGTTGATTCTCCAGTTCTTTAAGGTGTAAAGACAGCTGCTGTCTTCTGGATTTTTCAATTTTTTTTTTTGAGGGATGCATGGATGGCTATGTATTACCCCCTAAGGACCGCCTTTGCTGTATCCCATAGGTTTTGGATCGAAGTGTCTTCATTCTCATTGGTTTCCATGCATTATTTCAGTTCTTCTTTGATCTCCTGGTTGATCCAAGCATTCTTAAGCAAGGTGGTCTTTAGCTTCCAGGTGTTTGAGTTCCTTCTGAACTTTTCCTTGTGATTGAGCTCCAGTTTCAAAGCATTATGATCTGAGGATGTGCAGGGAATAATCTCAGTCTTTTGGTATCGGTTGAGTCCTGTTTTGTGACTCAGTATGTGGTCTATTCTTGAGAAGGCTCCATGTGGACTTGAGAAGAATGAGTATTTTGATGTTTTAGGGTGGAATGTTCTGTATATATCTATAAGGTCCATCTGGTCCAGTGTGTCATTCAATGCTCTTGTTTCTTTATTGATTTTCTGCTTCAATGATCTGTCTATTTCTGAGAGAGGCATGTTACGATCTCCTATGATGAGTGTATTCATATCAATATAACTCTTTATGTTGATTAACAGTTTTCTTATGTAATTGGCTGCTCCCATATTGGGAGCATAGATATTTATAATTGTTAGATCATCTTGATGGATAGTCCCTTTAAGAATTATGTAGTGTCCTTCTGTATCTCTGACTACAGCCTTTAGTTTAAAATCTAATTTATCTGATATGAGAATCGCTACCCCGGCCTTCTTTTGAGGCCCATTGGCATGAAAGATGCTTCTCCATCCCTTCACTTTCAGTCTGGGTGTATCTTTAGGTTCAAAATGGGTCTCTTGTAGACAACATATGGATGGGTCCTGTCATTTAATCCAGTCTGCAACCCTGTGCCATTTTATGTGCACATTTAGGCCATTCACATTTAGGATGATTATTGATAGATACGTTTTTATTGACATCGTGTTATCTTTGAAGTCTTTCTTTCTGTAGATGGTCTCTATATTTCTGTTCATACTACTCTGGGGTTTTTTGCTCTCTTATAGAACCCCCTTAATATTTCCTGCAGTGTCGGCTTGGTGGTTGCATAGTCTTTTAAGTCTTGCTGGTCTTGGAAACTCTTTATCTCTCCATCCATTTTGAATGTCAGTCTTGCTGGGTAAAGTATTCTTGGCTGCATGTTCTTCTCATTCAATGCCCTGAATATATCTTGCCAGCCCTCTCTGGCTTGCCAGGTGTCTGTTTAGAGGTCTGACATTATTCTGATGGGCTTTCCTCTGTACGTAAGGATCTTCTTTGTCCTAGCTACTTTCAAGAGGTTCTGCCTACAATTATATTTCTTCATTCTTACTGCTATGTGTCTCGAGGACTTTTGAGAATCTGTAATCTTGGGGGGATACCGTTCGGCCTCTAGTACAGGAATGCTGGTTCCATTCATGAGATTCGGAAAATTTTCATGAAGAACTTGTTCCACTATATCTTCTAGACTTCTTTCTTTCTCCTCTCCTTCAGGGATTCTAATAATTCTGACGATGGAACATTTCATGGCATCATTTATTTCCGTGATTCTGTTTTCATGGCTCTAATCTGTTTGTTTAAGGCTTCCTCCTGATACTTCTTCTCTATCTGTTCATTCTCCAGATCACTAATTCTATCTTCTGTCTCAGTTACTCTAGCTTTGAGAGAATTTAGATTAGAGGGGAACTCATTGAGAGCATTGTGAAGCTCATCCCTGGTAGTTTTCAGCTCTTCCCTAATATTGAAAACGTGATCTCTGGTCGTTTTAACTTAGGCTCTAATCAGTTCCTTTTGGTCACTCATGGCTTTCTCCAACCTAGCTATTGCTTGGATAATTGTTAGCCTGAATTCTCTTTCTGACACATTGTCTATGTTGATAGCCATTAGCTCTGTTGCAGAAGATCCATTTTTCGTATTTTTTTTCTGTTGGGCATTCCTCCTCCTACTCATTTTGGTGAGAGATGGCTGAATGGGTGTATCTGGATGTATCGACAGTGGTGCAGTCAAGGTGCACCCTGGAACGCTTCTGATCAATCAGAGTTACCCACCCAAATAAGAGGAAAAAGAAAAGGAAAAGAAAAAAAGAGAGAGGGAGAGAGACAACAATGAAAGGTGAGATAAAAGAGAAGGTTCAGCCCAAATGGGTTCCAAGGTAAGATTTATGAAGTTTAAACAAAAACAGACAAACAAAATGACTGATAAAAGTATATGAGAAGAGAAAAATATATATATATATATTTGCATATATATTCAAATAAAGGAATAACCTTATCAGAAAGAAACCCGAGTGTAAGATTTATATACTATCAGGACAAACACAAAAACACAGAAAAAGGGGTGCCTGGGTGGCTCAGTGGGTTAAGCCGCTGCCTTCGGCTCAGGTCATGATCTCAGGGTCCTGGGATCAAGTCCCGCATCGGGCTCTCTGCTCAGCAGGGAGCCTGCTTCCTCCTCTCTCTCTCTCTGCCTGCCTATCTGCCTACTTGTGATCTCTCTCTGTCAAATATATAAATAAAAAAAACCCACAGAAATACTGGTGGAAGAAAAAGATTGTAGAGTGGTTGTAAATTCTCAGTGTGGGTGAGGAAGGTTTTTTGTTTTTTGTTTTTTATTTTTGTTGTTGTTTTTTTCCAGATGTATCTTGATATATTTGTTAAAGACTCCACTTTCCTAAGATAAAGGGGGATTAGGAATTGTTTAACCTATAGGGGTGGCATTGATTGGGGAAAGGGGATTACCTTGAAGTTTAATTCTATATGAATATTAGAAAATAAAAATTAAAAAAAGGAATAAACTAGACTAAACTAAACTAAAATTATTAAAAAATAAATTTAAAAAACAGAAATGCAAAAGGAAAACACAGGTGTATGTATCAAAAAGTTCAGGTTAGAAGGTTATTATGGAATTTGATGTACTGGACATCTCACTGTGATGGTAAATAGGTTAAAAAATTTTCTATATAATAATAAAAAATTATCTTTAAAAAAATGAGCCAGGATTGTGGGAACAAATTAATAATAAAAATTGTCCCATGAAGTAGTGGTGGTTTTTCTCTTGTTGTCTTTTTTTTTCCTTTCCCAGTTGGTTTTCTGGGGGAGGGGCCTGCCACGTGGATTTTCAGTCAATGATGTTCTCTGAGTTAAGTCCTCCCAGCCCCCTCAAGGGGGTGGGCTCTTAGGAAACTGTTTTTTTTCAGGCTTTTGTTCTCTGGAGGTTTTTATATTTGTTCACTTTTGTTTTTCTCTCTTGCCTTGAGGGCTTTTGATGGTTTTTGTAGGTTTAGAGGAAAGAAAACTGTACCCTGACCTCCGTCTCATAGAGAAGCCTCAATCTGGCTGCAGAGCCCAAATAAATCCCCCCTTCAACACTGGCAGAGCAGGTTCCCAGTCGCGGTCCCTGGGGACTCAAGATTTTTTGCTTGTACCCAAAACCACAGCAGTGGCGGCTGTCTGGGCAGCTCCAGACTGCCAGAGAAGTTCCAAGCAGCAATCGCACACTGAGATTTTCCCACTGGCACAAGCTGGGAGTGCCTGTTCTTTCCAGGTCCGAGAGCACCAGGCTGGTGCCTGTGCCATCTCTCTCTGGGGAGGGCGCAGGGCATGACTCGGACTCTGATGGCATGGCAGGGCACTTGCATGGGGACTGCAAAAAGGCTGTGCTTCTGTTGGCTGGCGAGGCTCCCAGCCCCTCATGGGAGCTGGGCGCCACACGCTCTCAGGTGAGCTTGCTGGTGGTTCAGGGACCAAGACCTGGTTTCTCTGCCGCACTCTTTCTAACTCTGCACCAGGGGTGGCTGTCCTGGGTCTGGGGACTTAAGCCCCTGACCCTAACACCCCGATTCCTGCAATTTCTCCCCAGTGATCCTTTGCTCTTCTTGAGTGCTTTCTACAATACTTCTGAGATAATGCTGGTCCCCAGACGCAGGGCACTCTCGTATTGGGATATTACTTTCCGGTGGGTCACCTCTGGTAGCACCATGCCCCTTTTGTTTATCTTCCGATATCAGTCCGACTTTCCCACTCCGCTTTACCTGCCCACTGGCGTCTTCTGCTCCGGTAGAGATCCAGACGTGTATAATTCGGGTCTCAGGCTGATTTTGTCGGTGAGTGGAGTTCAATAGAAGTAATCAGCTCATTTTAGGGTCCAGATTGAAAGGGAGCCTCCTCCTACTTCTCCGCCATCTTGTCTCCAGTATAAACATATTAACAATTTTTTTAAATTAAATTAATTTATTTATTTTCATAAAAACAGTATTCATTATTTATTTCACCAACCCAGTGCTCCATGCAATCTGTGCACTCTATAATACCCACCACCTGGTACCCCAAGCTCCCACCTCCCCCGCCACTTCAATCCCCTTAGTTGTTTTTCAGAGTCCATAGTCTCTCCTGATTCACCTCCCCTTCCAATTTCCCCCAACTCCCTTCTCCTCTCTAAGACCCCTTGTCCTCCATGATATTTGTTATGCTCCACAAATAAGTGAAACCATATGATAATTGACTCTCTCTGCCTTTCTTCATTCAGCACAATCTCTTCCAGTCCCGTCCATGCTGCTACAAAAGTTGGGTATTCATCCTTTCTGATGGAGGCATAATACCCCATAGTGTATAAGGACCACATCTTCCTTATCCATTCGTCCGTTGAAGGGCATCTTCATTCTTTCATAGTTTGGCGACCGTGGCCATTGCTCCTATATACATTAGGGTACAGATGGCCCTTCTTTTTACGACATCTGTATCTTTGGGGTAAATACCCAGTAGTGAAATTTCAGGGTCATAGGGAAGTTCTATTTTTAATTTCTTGAGGAATCTCCACACTGTTCTCCAGAGAGGCTGCACCAACTTGCAATCCCACCAACAGTGTAAAAGGGTTCCCCTTTCTCCACATCCTCTCCAACACATGTTGTTTCTTGTTTTGTTAATTTTGGCCATTCTAACTGGTGTAAGGTGATATCTCAATGTGGTTTTAATTTGAATCACCCTGAGGGCTAGTGATGATGTACATTTTTTCATGTGTCTGATTGCCGTTTGTATGTCTTCATTGGAGAATTGTCTGTTCATATCTTCTGCCCATTTTTTGATATGTTTGCCTATTTCCTATGTGTTGAGTTTGAGGAGTTCATTATAGATCCTGGATATCAACCTTTTGTCTGTACTGTCATTTGCAAATATCTTATCACATTCTGTGGGTTGCATCTTTGTTTTTTTGACTGTTTCCTTTGCTGTGCAGAAGCTTTTGATTTTGATGAAGTCCCAAAAGTTTATTTTGGCTTTTGTTTCCTTTGCCTTTGGATACATATCTTGAAAGAAGTTGCTGTGGGTGATATAGAAGAGATTACTGCCTATGTTCTCCTCTAGGGTTCTGATGGATTCCTGTCTTACGTTGAGGTCTTTTATCCATTTTAACAATGTTTATTCTTCTGATCCTTGAGCATGGAATGGTCTTCTGTCTTTTTTGTTTTCTTCAATTTTTTTCACGAGTGTTCTGTAGTTCCTCGAGAAAAATCCTTTACTTCTTTGGTATGGTTTATTCCCAGGTATCTTATGGTTTCAGTGCTGTAGTAAATGAAATTGATTCTCTAATGTCCCTTTCTGTATTTTCATTGATAATGTAGAAGAAGGCCACTGATTTCTGTACAATAATTTCGTATCCTGCCACATTATTGAGTTGCTGTATGAGTTCTGGTAGTTTGGAGGTGGGGTGCTTTGGGTTTTCCATATAAAGTATGTCATCTGTGAGGAGAGAGTGTTTGACTTCTTCATTACCAATTTGGATACCTTTTATTTCTCTTTGTTGTCTAATTGCTGTTGCTAGGATTTCAAATAGTTTGTAGAACAAGAGGGGTGAGAGTGGGCATCCTTGTCATGTTCCTGATCTCAAAGGGAAGCCTGTCAGCTTTTACCCATCGAGGATGATATTCACTGTGGGTTTTTCATAGAAACATTTTATGAAGTTGACTAATGTTACCTCTATCCCTATACTTTGAAGCATTTTAATCAGGACCGGATGCTGGATTTTGTATAATGCTTTTTCTTCTTCAATGGAGAGGACCATGTTGTTCTCCTCTCTACGCTTCATAATTTGTTCTATGACATTGATTGATTTGTGAATGCTGAACCATCCTTGCAACCCAGGGATAGATCCCACCTGGTCATGGTGGATCATCTTTTGAATGTACTGTTGGATCCTGTGAGCTAGGATCTTGTTGAGAATCTTAGTATCCATATTCATCAGTGATATTGGTCTGAAATTCTCCTTTTGGTGAGGTCTTTGCCTGGTTTGTGGAGCAGGGTAATGCTGCCTTCATAAAAAGGGTCTGGAGGTTTTCTTTCTGCTTAATTTTTGGAACGAGCTTCAGGAGAAGACATGTTATTTCTTCTATGAAAGTCTGGTAGATTTCTCCTGTGAATCCATCAAGTCCTGGGCTCTTGTTTATTGGGAGGTTTTTGATCACTGCTTCAATCTGGTTACTGGGTAAAAGTCTATTCATGTTGTGAATTTCTTCCCGGTTCAATTTTGGGATTATACTTTTCTAAAAATGCATCCATTTCACAAAGGTTGCTTAGCATATTGGCATACAACTGTTTAATTTTTTAAATTATTTTCAGTGTAACCATATTCAATGTTTTAGCACAACTCCCAGTGTTCCATGCACTCCATACCATCTCTAATAAGCACCACTTGGTTCCCCCAAACTCCCACCCCCACCCATGCAAAGACCTCAGATTCTTTTACAGAGTCCATAGTCTCTCATGGTTCACCTCCGCTTCCAATTTCCCTCAACTCCCTTCTCCTCTCCACCTCCCCTTGTCCTCCATGGTATTGTTTATGCTCCACACTTAATAAAACAATATGATAACTGACTCTGTCTGCTTATCTTATTCCACTAAGCATAATCTCTTCCAGTCCCGTCCATGTTGCTGCAAAATTTGGGTATTCAACCTTTCTGATGGAGGCATAATACTCCATTGTGTATATGGACTACATCTTCCTTATCCATTCGTCTTTTGAAGTGCATCTTCGTTTTTTCCACAGTTTGTTGACCATGGCCATTGCTGCTATAAACATTGGGGTACAGATGACCCTTCGTTTCACTCCATCTGTATCTTTGGGGTAAATACCCAGTAGTGCAATTGCAGGGTCCTAGGATAGCTCTGTTTTTAATTTCTTGAGGAATCTCCACACTGTTCTCCAAAGTGGCTGCACCAACTTGCGTTCCCACCAATAGTTTAAGAGGGTTTCCCTTTCTCCACATCCTCTCCAACACATGTTGTTTCCTGTCTTGCTTATTTTGGCTGTTCTAACTGGGGTAAGGTGGTATCTCAATGCGCTTTTAATGTGCATCAGCCTGATGGCTAGTGATGATGTACATTTTCTCATGTGTCTGATAGGCATTTGTATGTCTTCATTGGAGAAGTGTCTCTTCATATCTTCTGCCCATTTTTACAATATGATTGCTGTTTTGTGTGTGTTGAGTTTGAGGAGTTCCTTATAGGTCCTGGATATCAACCATTTGTCTGTCCTGTCATTTGCAAGTATCTTCTTGCAATCCTTGGGTTGCTCTTTGTTTTGTTGACTGTTTCCTTTGCTATGCAGAAGGTTTAGATTTTGATGAAGTCCCAGAAATTTATTTTGGCTTTTGTTTCCTTTCCCTTTGGAGACATATCTTGAAAGAAGTTGTTGTGGCTGACATCGAAGAGATTACTGCCTATATTCTCCTCTATGATTCTGATGGATTTTGTCTCACATTGAGGTCTTTTATCCATTTTGAGTTTATCTTTGTGTGCGGTGTAAGAGAATGGTCCAGTTTCATTCTTCTACGTATAGTTGCCCAGTTTTCTCTGCACCATTTATTGAAGAGACTGTCTTTTTTCCACTGTATATTTTTTTCTGTTTTGTCTCAGATTATTTGACCATAGAGTTGAGGGTCCATATCAGGGCTCTCTACTCTGTTCCACTGGCCTATATGTCTATTTTTTTGCCTGTACCATGCTGTCTTGGTTATCATAGCTTTGTAGTAAAGCTTAAAATCAGGAAATGTGATGCCCCCATTTGCATTTTCTTTTCTTTTCCAATTGATTTATTTTCAGAAAAACAGTACTCATTATTTTTTCACCACACCCAGTGCTCCATGCAATTTGTGCTCTCTATAATGCCCACCACCTGGTACCCAACCTCCCACACCCCCGCCACTTCAAAACCCTAAGATTGTTTTTCAGAGTCCATAGTCTCTCATGGTTCACCTCCCCTTGCAATTTCCCCAAACTCCCTTTTCCTCTCTAACTTCCCTTGTCCTCCATGCTATTTGTTATGCTCCACACATAAGTGGAACCTTATGATAATTTATTCTCTCTGCTTGACTTATTTCACTTATTTCACTCAGCAGAATCTCTTCCAGTCCCATTCATGTAGCTACATATGTTAGGTATTCATCCTTTCTGATGGAGGCCTAATACTCCATAGTGTATATGGACCACATATTCCTTATCCAATCGTCCATTGAAGGGCATCTTGGTTCTATCCACTGTTTGGCGACCATGGACATTGCTTCTATAAATTTGGGGGTAGAGATGGCCCTTCTTTTCACTCCATCTGTTTCTTGGGGGTAAATACCCAGTAGTGCAATTGCAGGGTCTTAGGGAAGTTCTATTTTTAATTTCTTGAGTAATCTCCACACTGTTCTCCAGAGTGGCTGCACCGACTTGCTTTCCCACCATCAGTGTAAGAGGGTTCCCCTTTCTCCACATCCTCTCCAACACATGTTGATTCCTATCTTTCTAAGGCCATTCTAACTGGTGTAAGGTGATATCTCAATGTGGTTTTAATTTGCATCTCCCTGATGGCTAGTGATGACAAACATTTTTTAATGTGTCTGATAGCCATTTGTATGTCTTCATTGGAGATATGTCTCTTTGTATCTTCTGCCCATTTTTTAATAGGATTATCTGTGTTGTATGTGTTGAGTTTCAGGAATTGTTTATAGATCCTGGATATCAAGGTTTTGTCAGTACTGTCATTTGCAAATATCTACTCGAATTCGGTGGGTTGCCTCATTGTTTTGTTGACTGTTTCCTTTGCTGTGTAGAAGCTTTTGATCTTTATGAAGTCCCAAACGTTCATCTTCACTTTTTTTTCCTTTGCCTTTGGAGACATATTTTGAAAGAAGTTGCTATGGCCAATGTTGAAGAGGTTTCTGCCTATGTTCTCCTCCAAGATTCTGATGGATTCCTGCCTCAGGTTGAGGTCTTTTATCCATTTCGAGTTTCTCTTTGTGTATGGTGTCAGAGAATGGTCGAGTTTCATTCATCTACACAAAGCTGTCCCAATTTTCTCAGCAGCATTTATTGAAAAGACTTTGTTTTTCCTTTGTATATTTTTTCCTGCTTTCTTGAAAATTATTTGACTATAGATTGATGGTCCATATCTGAGCTCTCTATTCTGTTACTCTGGTCTAATGGCCTGTTTTTATGCCAGTCCCCTGCTGTCTTGGTGATCACAGCTTTGTAGTAACCCTTGAAGCCAGGCAACAGGGTACACCCAGTTTTGTTCTTTTCTTTTTGGCATTTCCTTAGCAATACGGGATCTCCTCTGATTCCACACCAATTTTAGGCTTGGGTTGCTCCAGCTCTTTGAAAAATACCGGAGGAATTTTGATCAGAATGGCATTAAAAGGATAGATTTCTCTAGGCTGTATAGACTTTTTAAGACTGTTTATTCTTCTGATCCATGAGCATGGAATGGTCTTCCATCTTTATGGTTTTCTTCCATTTATTTCATGAGTGTTCTGTAGTTCCCTGAGTATAGATTGCCTATCACTTTGATTTGGTTTATTCCCAGGTATCTTATGGGTTGGGAGCTGTAGTAAATGGAATTGATTCTCTAATTTCCCTTTCTGTATTTTCATTGTTAAAGGATAAGAAAACCACTGATTTTTGTACAAAGATTTTGTATCCTCCCGCATTATTGAAGTGCTGTATGAGTTCTAGTAGTTTTGGGGTGGATTCTTTTGGGTTTTCCATATAAAGTATGTCATCTGTGAAGAGAGAGTTTGACTTCTTCATTGCCAATTTGGATACATTTTATTTCTCCTTCTTGTCTGATTGCTGTTGCTAGGACTTCAAATACTATGTTGAATAAGAGTGGAGAGAGTGGGCATCCCTGTCATGATCCTGATCTCTAAGGAAGGCTGTCAGCTTTTACCCATTGAGGATGGTATTCACTGTGGTGTTTTCATAGATACACTTAAGGAAGCTGATGAATGTTCCCTCTATCCCTACTTTGAAGTGTTTTATTCAGGAACGAAAGCCGGATTTTCTCAAATGTGTTCTTTTCACCAATTGAGATGACCACGTGGTTTTTCTGTCTTCGCTTATTAATTTGTTTCTGATGTTGATTGATTTGTGAATGATGAAGCATCCTTGCAACCCAGGGATAGATCCCACCTGGCCATGGTGGATCATCTTTTTAATATGCTGTTGGATCCTATAAGCTTGCCTATTGTTGAGAATCTTAGTATCGATATTCATCAGTGATATTGGTCTGAAATTCTCCTTTTTGGTGAGGTCTTTTCCTGGTTTGGGGATCAGGGTAATGCTGGCTATATAAGAAGAGTCAGGAAGTTTTCTTCTGCTTCCATTTTTGGAAAGATCTTCAGGTGAATAGGTGTTATTTCTACTCTGAAAGTTTGGTAGAGATGCCCAGGGAAGCTGTCTGTTCCTGAGCTCTTGTTTTTTGGGAGGTTTTTGATCACTACTTCAATCTCGTTACTGGATAATGGTCTATTCAGGTTCTACATTGCTTACTGGTTCAATTTTGGAATTTTATACTTTCCTAGGAATGCAGCCATTTCACCTAGGTTGCTTATCTTATTAGCATACAACTGTTTTTTTTTTTTTAATTTTTAATTTCTTTAAGTGTAACATTATTCTTTGTTTTTCCACCACGGTCAGTGATCTATGTAATCCCTACCCTCTCTCTTATACATACCAATCGCTTCTGCCAACCTCTCACCCCCCGCTCTTTCAAAGCCCTCATATTGTTTTTCAGAGTCCATAGTCTGATAGTATCATAGTCTTATAGAGGGCACGGATTGCATGAAGCACTGGGCGTGGTGAAAAAATAATGAATACTTTTTTTTCTGAGAAAATAAATTAATTTAATTTAAAAAAAAGATATGTCTCCAAAGACAAAGGAAACAAAGCGAAAATGAACTTTGGAAATTCATCAAAATCAAAAGCTTCTGCACAGCAAAGGAAACATTCAAGAAAACAATGGTAAACGATGGAATGGGAGAAGATATTTTCAAACCATTTTTAAACTGGATTATTTGTATTTTGGGGTGTTAAATTGTAGCCATTCCACATATTTTGGACACTATCCCCATACTGCATAGGGTTTTATTTTTTTAATGAATATTTTCTCCCTTTCAGTATGTTGTCTTTTTTTTAAATTAAATATATTTATTTTCAGCATAACAGTATTCAATATTTTTTTTTACCACACCCAGTGCTCCATGCAGTCCGTGCCCTCTACAGTACCTACCACCTGATACCCCAACCTCCCACACCCTTATTACTTCTTCCTTGCTCTTCTGCTGTGTGGAAACTTTATTGTGTTACAGTCCCAGTTGTTTATTTTTGCCTTTATTTCCTTGCCTCAGGAAACAGTCTAGAAAATGTTTGCTTTGGTCCATGTCAGGAAGTTACGGTCTGTGCCCTCTTGGATTTTTATGGTTTCAGGTCTCCCACTGAGGTCTTGAAACTGTTTTGAACTTCTATGTCTGTTTGGCATAAGGAAGCAGAGTAATTGCATTCTTCTGTGCATAGCTGTCCAGTTTTCCCAACACTATAGAGACTGTTCTTTTCCTTTCTATATTCTTGCCTGCTTTGTGGAAGACTAATAGGCCACAGAATTGCGGGTTTATATCTGAGCTTCTATCCTGTTCCCTAGGTCACTGTGTGTATTTTTGTGCCAGTGCCATAGTTAGGATGATCACAGCTATGTAGTATAACTTGAAATATGGAATTGTGATTCCTCCAGCATTGTTTTTCTTCTCGACATTGCATTGGCTGTTCAGTATCTTTGGTGGTTCCATACAAATTTTTAGGAGTGTTTGCTTGACTTTTTTTTGTTTAACTTAATTCAATGAGCCAACTTATAGGACACCACTAGTGTTATAGGACACTATAACACTTATAGGACAACTTATAGGACACCAACTTATAGGACACCTTTAGTGTTCAATAATAGATCAAATGTGTATACTGCCCAGTGCTCATTGCATCATGGGTCCTCTTTAAGGCCTACCACCCAGTTGCCCCATCCCCCACACCACTGCCCTCCAGCAATCCTGAGTTCGTTTCTGTAATGAAGTGTCTCTCGTGGTTTTTCTCCCTCTCTGACGACTTCACATTCAGTTCCCCCCTTCCCCTCTGATCCTCTGTGGTGTTTCTTCTATTTTACATAGGTGAACCCATGTGACGCTTGCTTTTCTCTGATAGCCTTATTTCACTCAGCATAATACCCACCAGTTCCTTCCAGGTGGATGCGATGGTTAGTCTTCATCCTCTATGATGGATGAATAATATTCTATTGTAGATATGAACCACATCTTCTTTATCCATTCATCTGTCCATGGACATCAGCGCTCTGTCCATAGTTTGGCTAGAGTGGATAATGCTATAATGAACACTGGGGGGGGGATGCCACTATTTTTCACTCAATCTGTATTTTTTTTCGATTTTATTTATTGACTTGATGGAGATAGAGAGAGATCACAAGCATGCAGAGAGGCAGGCAGAAGGATGGGGGGAAGCAGGCTCCCTTCTGAGCAGACAGCCTGATGTGGAGCTTGATCCCAGGACCCTGAGATCCTGAAGGCTTGACCCACTGAGCCACCCAGATGCCCCACAATCGGTATCTTTGGGTTAAATACCAAGCAGTGCAATTGCTGTGTTGTCTATTTTTAAGTTTGGGAAGAAACTCGATAACATGTGGCAGAGTGATTGTACGAGGGTGCATTGCCACCAGCAGTGTAAGAGTGTTCCCCTCTCACCATGTCCTCGCCAGCATTTGTTTTCCCTGCCTTGGTCATTTTAGCCATGCCAGCTGTTGTAAGGTGGTATCTCACTGTGGTTTTGATTTGTATTTTCCTGATGGCTATTGCTGTAGAACACTTTTTTTGTGTGTCTCTTGGTCACTTCTATGTCCTCTTAGTAGAAAGGTATGTTCGTGTTTTTGCCTATGTCTTCAGCTAGATTAGGGCTAGTCCCAGGATCATGGAAGGTGTGATCTGCTTAGGTATGGAGACCTTCAGAGACATCTGAATTGAAGGCCAGAGTTAAGGAGAGTATCAGGCCCAGGCTCTGTGTTCAGTCTGGTATGAAAATATAAATAAGCAGGGAATGGTTCAATATGTCATTCAGATTTCTCCTGCTCTAAGTCCTTTCTGCAGTTCCAGAGGGCATGATTTCTGACTTTGTTGTAGGATGAGACTGTGCTTCGCTCAGGTGTCCCCATTCCCTGGGGATTTGGAGCCAGGCCTCTGGGTATGGTCCTTTAGGAACCAAACGTAGGGTTAGGATTGGGGCCTAGGATCATGGCAGGTTCAACCTTCCAGCTGTGTGGCAAGACTCCCAGAGGGCTGAGTTGAGGGTGTGGTTGGTGTCCAACAGGCCATGGAATGTGGGGGTGGCCTCAGGTGGCCATGAAGATTTCTCCTGCTCTGAATCATTTTCGGGGTTCCAAATGCCATGGTTTCCTTCTGGGAGGCAGGCGGATTCCTCTGAAATTGTTCAGGATTCCCCAGTTCCTGGGACTGTGGCGCCGCCAGGTCTCTGAGGAAATACCCCTGGTAGACCACCCGAGGGTCAGGGTTGGGTTCAGGATTTAGGGTCATGGGTTAGGGTTAGGGTTGAGGGGTTTTCTAGGGTTAATATGTTTGACTTTAACACAAGATGCCCATGCTTAAATAAGACATTTTCTGAGAGTATTTTACATTGAGTAAATTTAGCATGTAACCCAAATAGTTATGGAGAAGAATGGAAGGTTCCAAAGCAACACTTAAGACAATATTTCCTGACATTTATGTTTTATCATCAAAATAATTAAAAATTGAATTGCTCTGTGACTCTTCTCACAGATGAATTTGCTGTCCCTGTCTTTCCAGTCTTGGCCAAAAGCATCTTCTCATTGGGCTTCCTTAATGGGCGTCTCTGAGTGGAATGGTTCTCTTAGACCTTAGCCTGCATTCCTTCCTATTGTTGGTTTGTTGATTATATCCTACACTCATTGGAAGCTCCCAGGTGGGACTAGAGCTATACATTTGCACTAAGTAGATACTCCATACATACTTACTAATTCAACAAGTATGGTTTTCTTTTTAATCAAAAATATCCATGTTTTATCAATGATTTTTTTAACCATTTCAGAATATATTTGGAGAAAACTATTGCTCCATGACTATACATCTGTCAAGGCTGTGGCTTCATTATGTTCTGTGTCATGTTTCCATGAGCTGACCAGAATGCTCATGACCCATGTATGAAGCTCAACTTCAAACCTTAGGGGTGATTTCTGTGAAACCACTGGGAGGTGTTTGGGGGGCTTACACTGCTGAACACCACATATCATGCAGGGCCAGATGGGACGTGAGAAACCTTTCTTTCCCCAGCTTTTACATTTTCCTCCACCTTCTGTCAGCATGTTGCTTTCCCACCAACTGTATCTTTGCAGCAAACTCTGAGATGGCCTATGGCTTGGGACTCCATTGACATCTCAGAGTCTCATTAGAACCAGTGTCAGAGGTTTCTGTGGCACTGACATGACCCTTGTTCCCAGAATAGGTCCCATAAAGAGTCCCATGAGAATCTGTGTGTCCAGCAAAGATATATAGGTGATTGCATCTCTAGCTGAAACCGCTCTGGGGGAACCTGATGGAGGCCATCTCCAGGCTCAGTCTGGCTCTTTCACTGATTTCCCTTATGACCTAGGAGAGTCATTTTATCGGAGTTTGAGGATCATCATTTCTTTTTTTTTTTAAGATTTTTTTGCTAATTAGTTAGAGATTGAAACAGAGTGATCACAGGCAGATAGAATGGCAGGCAGAGGCAGAGAGAGAATCAGGCTCCTTGTCGAGCAAGTAGCCCAATGTGGGACTCGATCCCTGATGCTGGGAAGGCATTGCTGAGTGTTGTGATGTGGCTCCAGAGTCCCCAGTCTGGAGGGCTTGGAGGCCAGGCATCTTGGGATGGAAGCCTGAAAACCCAACCTAGGGTTAGAGTTGGGGCCTAGACACATGGCATGCCTGATCTCTCAGAACTGAGGAGGGCTCCCTGAAGGGCTGAGTTGAGGGCGGGCATCAGGCGGCAGATCAGTCTTGAAGTTTTGGGTCCATGGGGCTTAGATGCTGGTATTGCCCTCTGGGGGTATGCATGTTTCTCCCGCTCTGAGGTTTCTGTACAGCTCTAAATGGCACCATTTCTCCCTAGGTGGCCAGTGGAGTGCCTGCATGAGACTCAGGCATCTGCAATATGCAGGTCTTTGGTGCTTACCCTCTGCACAACACGCCTAGGGTAAGGATTAGGGCCTGCCGCATTACAGGCCCAATCTGCCAGCACTGAGTCTGGCTCCTCTCAGGGCTGAGTTGAGGCCATTTCTCCAGCCCTGTGGCGGAATCCGGCTTTATGGCTGGGGACTGCTGATGGTTGGGGGACATGCAGATTTCTCCTGCTCTGAGAGTTATGCACATCTCCTATGGGAACTGTTTCCTCCTGGGTAGCAGCCAGAGTCCTGGGGTGTGGCTCAGGTGTCCCCAATCTGAAGGGCTTGGGGGCCAGTTCTGTGGGGACAGAATTCTGAAAAGTCAACATAGGGTTAGGGCATGGGGCATGGCTGATCCAATCTTCTGGTGCTGAGGCAGCTCCCCTGACAGGCTGAGTTGAGGATGGGGGTCAAGTGGCATGTCAGACTCTGGATTTTTTTGTTGTGTGGGCCATCTGCATTGAGGGTGGCCTCAGGAATCCTTGTGGGTCTCTCACGGTCTGAGGGTTCAGGAAGGCTCCAAATGAAAGGGTTTCCATTCGATGCCAGACAGAGTCCTTAGGTGTGGCTCATGGTTCCTAATCTGGAGGGCTTGTTGGCAATGTCTCTGGGCACGGAAGCCTGAAAACACAAACTGGGGTTTGGGTTAGGACTTAGGAGTATCCAAACCCCATCTTCCAGCCCTGAGGTGAGAACCCTGGGGTTTGAGTCAAGCCCAGGAATCAGGAAACACGTCAGGCTGTGAGTTTGTGACTGGGGGTTGGTGCTGAGTTTGGGGATGTCCTCAGGGAGGCATGCAGGTTGCTCCATGTGGGTTGTTCCTAGGATTCTGTGTAGCTTAGAATGGCACGCTTTTCTTCTGGATTGCAGAAAGACTCGTGGGGTGTGATCTAGAGGTCCTAAATTGGAGGGGCAGTGCCAATGTGGCTTTAGACCTGTAGAGGGTTTGGGAGCTGCATTAGGAGTTCATGGAAGGCTCGGCAGTGCCGATTAACGCCACTGGAGGGAGAGGTGAACTGTGGTGCGAAAGTCCGTAATAAGGGTAGCAATGCTGCTTGCCACCACTGGAGGCACTGGAGGCAGTGCCGAGCTGCTGTGGGAAACATACCATAAGAGGAGACTGTGCAGTTTGCTGGCTCTGAGGGCAGTGGTGAGGTGCTGGGTGAGAAACCCTGAAACGTGAGTCACTGCAGCTTGTTTTTACAGGACGTAGTGCTGAGCTGAAGACTCTCTGTTTCCCCAGTCTCAAGAGTGGTGGTAACAACCGCTGGAGCCGGGCCCCTACTCAGCATTGTGAAACATTGCCCCAGGTTTGCTGGTAATGTGCTGTCAGGATAGTTCCGGAGGTTCCTCCTGGTGGGGGTCTGCAGCCAGGGAGAGCCAAACCCGTTTCATGATGCCTTTGGAACCGAGGACTTGAGTGTCTACTTAGAAGAGTCTATTTGCTTCTCTAAAAAGGACAAGGGCATTGGCCGGCTTGAGAAGGAAGTGAAAGAACACTTAAGGATCAAGCATGTGTCTCTCCTTCCTTCTCCCAGGAATCGGAGCAGGTGTGTAGGCTTTAGGTGGGAGGTGCCTACTTATCCGCACCTGACGACCCTTCTTCACTCTTGTTCCATGAGACGTGAAGTTTGGAAATCAGCGTCTGAATCCATCATGCAGCTTGTCCCAGGACGTCAGCATTCAGAGAAAAGAGCAGGCCGGTGGGGCACAGTGGCACATCCATGGCAGCATGGGAGGTAAAATTTCTCTTTCAGCCCAAACATCCTGGGTTTTCTCTCCTCTCCAATGGAGCCAAAAAGTCACATGAGCGCAGCTGTCAGAAATGGAGAGTGGGTGCTAGGGTTCCTGAGTTTCCTTGCAGGGAGCACCTGGCAGGGGATCTCATTTTCTCTGTTGGCTTCTGGCTTACACGGTATTTGGTACATCTCTTTCTAATCAAATCCCCTGGATTCAAAGGGGGAAGATGAGATGAACTTGGTGTGTGTTTGAAACATAGACCTCATTCCTTCATCTAACAGTGTTGATTCCATGGGTCCTAGGCTGTGGTGGAATGGCCAGCATCTAGAGTTAGGTGAATGTTTGTGGTCAGAGAGAAGCTTGGATGATGGCTTCTCCTTTGTCCATCATGATGTATCCTAAGGGATTCATGTTTTCTATCCAAAGAGTTCCAAGGAGGGCAGAGGGAAAATTCAAAAGGATTCCAAGGAGCCTTGGATGATTGAAAAGAGAAGCTTGGCTGTCTAGTTTCACTCGGTGGACCATTTAGAGAGTTGGGCATGGCATCCTTTCTCTGCAGTTTCATGGGTGGGTGAAGTCAGGAGAGTCTTTGGTAATTCCCCTGGATAGAGGCATTCTGATGGCCTCACAGGGCATGACATCAGGAACCCTGGGTTGAATTTCTGGGGTTGCTTGCTGGACGCTGGGTGAGTCATGTTATCCCCAAGGTTTTTTGTTTCCTCCTTAGGAAATTTCTGGCAGGGAATGTTCTGCTTCCAGAAAAACCCTCCTGCACTGTCAGTGGGCATGCGGGTTGTTGCAGCCACTCTAGAAAAGAGCATCGTGGTTCCTTTGAAAGCTAAGAACTGAACAACCCTACAATCCAGCAGTTGCCCTCCTCGGTATCTCCCTATAAGGGAGGGTACACACTGTGATGAGCTCTGGGTGTTCTGTGCAGGTGAGGAATCACAAAATCCTACCGCTGAAGCAAAGGAATGAACACTGCATGGAAACATATTGGAACTGAAATAAAGGAAGGAAAGAAGAAGACCATGTTCTACTTCATGAAGAGCGAGGTAAAAATGGAGTGATTTTTCTTCTCCTTTTCTGTCAATGATCATTTTCAAAAACACTGTGGTGGGATACACTAGTTTCTGATTGCATAAGGAGCCCTCAGAAAGCTGCCAGGAAATGTTTAGACCTCAGAACATGTCCATGTTCCATTGATATGTTCCTTCCAGTTTGCAGGTACAATGGTAAGTGGAGAGAAATAGGGCAGAAGAGGAAAGGAGGTGCTGAACATTCAGGATGTAGCCTTCCCCTGTTTCTTTCTTTTTAAAAAGATTTTATTTTTTATATATTTGGCAGAGATTACAAATAGGCAGAGAAGGGGGGGAAGGAAAGGAGGATCTAGACTGATCAGAGAACCCGATGCAGGGCTCGATCCCAGGACCTTGGGATCATGACCTGTGCTTAAGTCAGAGGCTTTAACCCACTGAGTCACCCAGGCTCCCCATCCTTCCCCCTTTCTCAAGAAAGCCCTGGGCCAGTTTATGTTGAGAAGATGGAGAGGGGATCCCAGCTTTGCAGCAGGCAGGGTAGTTCCAGGTCTTCCTAGAGCTGACAGGGTTCACTGAGGAGTGCTGAGCTGTGGGTGTGACAGGTCCAAACTGCTGGTCCAGAGGCGGGATCTCTGAGGAGCTGCGTTGAAGATGGGGTTCAGGTGGCGTACGAGGCTAGGGGGGCTGAAGAACATAGGGGAGTACTCATGGGGACACACAGGTTTCTCTCTTTCTGACAGTTCCTTGCAGGTCCAAACAGACTGGTTTCCTTCTAGGTGGCAGGTGGACTCCTATGGTGTGACTCTAGGGTTCCCAACCCAGAGGGCTTGCTGGACAGACCCCTGTAGAAGGAAGCCTGAAAACGCAACTTAGGTTTAGGGTAATGGCCTTGGGGAATTGCAGCTCTGATCCACCAGCGCTGATTCAGATTCCCCTCAGGGTTGAGTTGAGGGAGCTCATCCTGCAGTGTGGCAGAATCGGGGTTTCTGGCCAGGGGGGCTACTGATGTTGAGAGTGTTTTAGAAGGGTGTGCATGTTTCTTCCTCTCTGAGGGCACTGCAGAGCTCTAAATGGCACAGTCTCCCCCCGCATGGCAGTTGGATTCTTGGGTTTTCACAGAGGGGTCCTTAATCTGGGGAGTTTGGGGGCCAGGTCTCTTGAATTGGAAGCCTGAAAACAGAAACTAGAGTTATGGTAGGGTGTCAGGGCAGGCAGGCTTGATCAGCTGGTGCTGAGGCAGGCTTTCCAGTGGGCTGACGTCAGGCTGGGCATCAGGCATATCAGATTCCAAGTTTGTGTCTAGGGAGGCTATAGAAACTGGGAGCATCCTCAGAGTGGCATGCAAGTTTCTCCCAGTCTGAGGGCTCTGCTGAGCTCCAAAGGGCACAGTTTCCTCATGTGTGTGGGGCGCAGCCCTGGGGTGTCACTGAGGCATGCTTTATGCCACTGCGAGTCTCACAGGTGCCCATCATCAGGCTTAGGGAAAAGGCCTCTGGACATGGAAGCCTGTACACCATCATAGGGTTAGTGTTAGGTCCTTTGGGCACGGCAGGCCCAATGTACTGGTGCTGATGCAGGCTCTTCACAGGACTGAGTCCAGGCCATACATCTGGAGGCACAGCAGAATCCGGTTTTATGGCCATAAGGCCTCTCATGTTGAGGGAGGCTTTAGGGGGGCTTGCAGGTTTCTCTCTGTCTGAGGGTTTGGTGCAGCCCAAACCACAAGAAGTTTGCCCACGTGGTCAGTGGAGTCACATGGTGTCACTCTGCTGTCCTTAATCTTGGGGATGTGGGAGCCAGGTCTCTTTGGATAGAAACCTAAAAACCCAAATTAGGGTTATGGTAAGGGCATAGGGTCATGGCAGGTCTGAACATTTCTTGCTGAGGTGGGGTCCCTGGTGTGCTGAGTTGAGAACAGGCACCAGGCAGGGGGTTAGATTCCGGGTTTGAGTCCAGGGGTTGAACAATGCCGGGTGTGGCCTTGGGGGGTCATGCAGATTTCATAGCTCTGAGGAATGTGTGCACCTCCCAATGGCACTACTGCACCCTAGGAACCAGGGGAGTGCCAGAGTGAGTCTCAGGCATCCCCAATCTGGGGGCTGTGGGTGCCAGGCCTCAGGGTATGGAAGCTTGTATATCCCACCTAGTGTTCGGGTTAAACCTAGGGACATGGCAGGCCCAATTTGGCAACGCTGAAATTGGCTCCCATCAAGGCAGAGTTTAGGACATTCATCTGGCCACCTGAAGAATCAAGGTTTGTCTCTGGGGGGCCACTGATGGTAGGAGTGGCTTTAGGGGGACATGCAGGTTTCTGCCCCTCTGAAGGTTCAGCGCAGCTCCAAGTGGCATGGGTTCCATCCATGTGGAGGGAAGATTACTGAGGTGTTGCTCAGGGGTCCTTAATTCAGGGGGCCTGGGGGTCAGGCCCCTTGGAATGGAAGCCCGAAAACCCAAAGAAAGGTTCGAGTTAGGGCCTTGGAACATTGCAGGCCATATATACTGAATCTGAGGGGGCCTGCCCACAGGGATGAATTGGGGACACACCTCTTCCATCACAAGTATATAGCTTTATGGCCAAGGAGGGGCATGATGATCAGGGAAGCTTTATGGGTGCAAGCAGGTTTCACCCCCTTGGAGGGCATGACACAACTCCAATCAGCATGAATCCCTACCACGTGGCAGGTGGAGTGGTGGGGTGTCACTCAGACCTCCTTTATCCGAGGGGATTTGGGGCCAGGAGCCTTAGAATGGAAGCATGAATAATGAAACTACAGTTTATTTAGAGCCTAGGGGCATGGTATGTCAGATCTTCTGGGACCAAGGCAGTCACCCAGGGCTCAGTAGGGAGAGTCATTGGCCTTGCATCCACTGGCTTGTGGAGGGCTTTCCCCGAGTTCTTGCCAAGCTCACTGAGGACAGGATTCTAGAAAAGGCCGTGTTCAGGCAGACATGAGCTGCGCAAAGTGAGGTCTCCAGGGAATTTCCTGCCAATTCTCATGAGCATTCTACCTAAACCCATATGGTGAGAATAGGCTGGCATTAATGGGTTATTTGGACCACCCATCTCTGGTGGACTATAGTTGTTTCTTGCACAGTGCATGCGTAGCCATCAGGAAAACATGCAGAGACTATGCTGCTGATGGTGTGGAAAGGTCTTGTTGAGGGGAGGGCAGGCATGGGTCTCCACATACAATGGTTGACTCAGGCTCCAAAAGCCACGGTTTGCAAATAGGTGGCAAGAGGACTAATGGGGTGGGTTTCAGATTTCCTGCAGTGGAGGGTTCGAGAGACAGGACCCTGCGAAGGTAAGACTGAAAACTAGGTGAGGATTAGGACCAAGGAATAGGGGCATGGCAGACCCCATCTCCCAGCTCCAGGGAGGGAATCCATGGTTGCCAAGGAGCAGGAGGCATTGGCCTCATCTCCCACTGATTCATGGAGGGCTTTTTGGCAGGGTCCGAGTCATGACAACATGGGATCCTGGGCCAGGCCCAACAGGTGGCCCTGCAGACATGTGTCACCCGAATCGAGAACGCAGGGTGTTTTCCGGCCAAATCTCAAGAACGTTTTGCCCAAATCTGGATCAATTTGGGCAGAACACTCATCAGAATTGGCCGGGGTTGGGCAGCCCTGAGTGACCGTGGGCCCTTCCTCAGGCGGGGCATGTCGCAGTCATCCAGTAAAGGCACTGAGACGATGAGCGCCACTCAGGGGCCCTAGTGCAGGGGACATTTCCCGGAGCAGAATGAGGAAGAGGTTGTGGCATCCACCTCTGACTTTTCCAGCCACTGGGGCACTGATGCTTGGGAGTGGCCTCAGTGGGGGAATGAAGATTTCTCTGCCCCCAAGGCATTTCCAAAGTTCTAAAAGGCACTATTTCCACCTGGGTGGCAGGTGGATATGTGGCATGGAACTCAGGGTTTTCCAGTTGGAGGGCCCGAGGGAGAGGATCCTGGAAACAGAAGGCCAAGAAAGCAGGCAAGGGTTAATTCCTGGGCCACGGGGCTGTACCAGTCGAATTGGACAGTGCAATGGAGGGAACCTCCAGAGGTTAAGGAGCAGGAGGTGTCAGACTCAACTGAACCGGACTCACGGAGGGCTTTCTGGCCGGGTTCAGACGTAACATTCGGGATCCCAGGCCAGGCCCAGGCGGCAGCCCTGCAGACGTGTGGTGCCCAAAGCTTGTTTGCCGGGCATTTTCCGGCCAGTTCTCTCGAGCATTCTGCTCTAATTGGGATCGATTTGGGCAGAATATTCGTGAGAATTGGCCAGCGATAGGCAACCCTGCACATTGCCCCGTTCCCCATGGCTGAGGGCCATTTCTCGCTCAGGGCATGTCGCAGCCACCCAGAAAACGTGCAGAGACATAGCGACCCACCCGGGGGCCCCGGCGGAGGGGAGTGTTCCAGGAGTAAAGTTGAGGGAGTGTTTGTGGCGGGGCATCTGCACCCGACTCTTTGGGTGACTTGGGAGCCCAAGGATGGGTCTGGCCTCAGTGGAGGCAGGAATGTACTTCTCACTCATAGGCTTTTCTGCAGCTCCGAAAGGCACCTTGACATAGGATCTTAGGATGCTCGTGGCGCAGGACTCAGGCTTTCCCAGTTGGGGCACCGAGGGACAGGACCCAGGAAATGGAAGGTTGAGCAAGCAGGCGAGGGCTTGTGCTTGGGCATCAGGGCTGTCCCAGACCCATGGGCCAGCGCAAGGGAGGGTACCCCTGGAGGCTGAGGAGCAGGAAGCATCTGCTTGGCCTGTGCCAGACTCAGAAGACGTTCCAGCAGAGTTTGACGTGATGACTGGGGATGACGGCCGATACCTACAGGGCTGCCCTGCAGACTTTCGGCGCCCAAAGCGATTTAGGCGGGCCTTTTCCAGCCAATACTCACGAGCGTTCTGCCCAAACCAATCCCGGTTAGGCAGAATGCTCATGAGGATTGGCTGGTGTTGGATTGCCCTCTGGACCACCCTTCTCCCCGTGGCTGAGGGCCCTTTCTCGCTGGGGGCATGTCACGGCCACCAGGAAAATGCGCCGAGACAAGGCCCACCTGGGGGCCTTGGTGTAGGGGAGCGTTCCTGAAGCAGAGTTGAGGGACGGGTGGTGGCTGGGCTCATGATGCCAGGCCATGCCCAGGGAGCTGCCGTGCAGATGCGCGGTGCCCGAAGTGATTTGGCCTGGCATTTTCGGGCCAATTCTCACGAGCGTTCTGCCCAAACCAGGATGGGTTTGGACAGAATGCTCGTGAGAATTGGCTGGCATTGGGCAGCCCTGCAGACCACTCTACTCCACATGGCCGAGGGCCCTTTCTTGCTTGGGGCATGTCACAGTGACCCAGAAAACTTGCCGAGACGATGTGTCCCATCCGGGGGCACTGGCCCATGGGACCGTTCCTGGAGTAGAGTTGAGGGTTGCGGAGGTGTGGAACGGGACTCCTTGTTCCCCAGGTGGAGGCCCGGAGGGACAGCCCCCTGGAAACCAAATGCAGGGAGAGCAGGAGAGGTTTCATGCCCGGGCCTAGTGGCTGGACTAGCCCCATCGACAGCTCCAGGGAGGGTACCCCCGGAAGCTGAGGAGCAGGAGGCATCAGCGTCGCTGGAGCCTGCCATCTAGAGGGTTTTCTGGCGGGGTTCTGACATGACTGCTCGTGGTGCCCGGCAAGACCTGGGGGCGGCCCTGCCGACTTGTGGCGCCCAAAGTGATTTTGCCAGGTGTTTTCCAGCCAGTTCTCACAAGCGTTCTCTTGCTCTGAGGCTTGTCCGAAGAGCGGAAAGGCACCGTGTGCACTGGGGTGGGATAGAGAGGCGTGGCAGGAGACTCAGGGTTCCCCAGTTGGAGGCACCAAAGGACAGGTCCCTGGAAATGGAAGACTGAGGAAGCAGGCCAGGGTTCTTGTCCAGGCCTCTGCTCAGGCCGAGCCCCAACGGACAGTATCAGGGATGGGATATTCGGAGGATGAGGAGCAGGAGGCGATAGCTTCACCACAGACTGACTACCGGATGGCTTTCTGGCATGTTTCAGACAGGACAGCTTGCCATGCCAGGCAAGGACCAGGGGGCGGCCCTGCAGACGTGCTACACCTGAAGCCAGTTCACCGGCATGTTCCAGCCAATTCTCAGGAGCATTCTGCCTAAACTGATCCCGGCGTTGGGCAGCCCTGCGTAGTGAACTGCTCTCCAAGACCCAGGGCCCTTTCTCGCCCAGGGCATGTTGCGGCTGCCCAGAAATGGCACGGAAAATATGCAGCCCACCCGCGAGCGATGGCACAGTGGAGCGTTCCGGGAGCAGAGTTGAAGGACGGATGGCGGCCAGGCGTGGGCCTCCTTCTTTCGGGAAGATGGGGCGCCCAAGGATGGGGATAACCTCATATTGGGCACGCAGGTTTATCTCATTCCGAGGGTTGTCTGAAGCGCCGGGAGGCGCCGTTTGTGCCTGCGTGTTCGGGAGTTGCGTGGAGGCAAGACTCAGGGTTCCAGATATGGAGGCCACGAGGAACAGGACCCCGGAAGCAGAAGGCTGGGGATGCGAGCGAGCGTTCGATCCCGGGCTTCGTGATGGGACCGGACCCAGGGTATAGTGCCCGGGACGGGACCCCAGAGGCCGAGGATCCCCAGGCGTTGTCCTAGCCACAGTCCGTCTCACAGAGTGCTTCTTGGCGTGTTGCGGGAGCGGCACTCACAATGCCCAGCCATGTCCTGGGGGGGCGGCCCTACAGACGTGCGGCTCCCGAGATGACTTTGCTGGGCATTTTCTGGCCAATTCTCACGAGCATTCTACCCAAATCGAGATCGGTTTGGGCAGAACGCTTGTGAGAATTGGACGGCACTGGGCAGCCCTGCGGACCACCCTGCTCTCCATCGCCCAGGGCCCTTTGTCGCCCCGGCATGTTGCGGCCGCCCGGAAATCAAACGGAAAAGACGTGGCTCGCACGGGGCCCCGGCGCAGTGGAGCGTTCCGGGAGCAGATTTGAGGGACAGATGGCGGCCATGTGTGCGCCTCCGTCTTTCGGGAAGATGGGGCGCCCAATGATGGGGATGACTTCATTTTGGGCCACACGTTTATCTCACTCCGAGGGTTTTCAGAAGATCCGGAAGGCATCATTGGCGCCTGCGTGGTTGGGAGATGCGTGGGTGCGGGACTCAGGCTTTCCGATTTTGGGTGATGAGGGACAGGACCCCGGAAGCAGAAGGCTGGGGAAGCGAGCGAGCGATCGATCCCGGTCTTTGTGATTGGCCCCGCCCCATGGTATAGCGCCAGGGATGGGACCCCCGCAGGCCGAGGATCCGCAGGCGTTGGTCTCGCCGCAGTTGGTCTCGCGCAGTGCCTATTGGCGGAGTTTGGGTGCGGGCAATCACAAAGCCTGGACAGGCCCCGGGAGGATGGCTCTGCAGAAATGCGGCGCCCGAGGAGTCTTCGCCGGGCATTTTCTGGCCAATTCTCACGAGCATTCTACCAAATCGAGATCGGTTTGGGCAGAGCGCTCCTGAGAATTGGACGGCATTGGGCAGCCCTGCGGACCGCCCTGCTCTCCATCGCCCAGGGCACTTTGTCTCTCCGGCATGTTGCGGTTGCCCGGAAATCGCACGGAAAAGAAGCGGCCCACCCGGGGGCGCCAGCGCAGTGAAGAGTTCTGGGAGAAGATTTGAGGGACAGATGGCGGCCGGGCGTGGGCCTCCGTCTTTCGGGAAGATGGGGCACCCAAGGATGGGGATAACCTCATATTGGGCACGCAGGTTTCTCTCACTCCGAGGGTTGTCCGAAGTTGCGGGAGGCGCCTTTTGTGCCTGCGTGGTGGGAGTTGCGTGGCGGCAAGACTCAGGTTTCCCGATATGGAGGCCAGGAGGAACAGGACCCCGGAAGCAGAAGGCTGGGAATGCGAGCCAGCGTTCGAGCCCGGGCTTCGAGATGGGCCCGGACCCATTGTATAGCGCCAGGGACAGGACACCCACAGGCCAAGGACCCATAGGCGTTGTCCTCGCCACAGTCTGTCTCACTGAGTTCCTCTTGGTGGGGTGCGGGGGCGGGCAATCACAATGCCCAGCCAGGCCCCGGGGGGACGGCCCAGCAGACGTGCGGCGCCTGAGGTGACTTCACCGGGCGTTTTCTGGCCAATTCTCACAAGCGTTCTGCCCAAACCGAGATCGGTTTGGGCAGAACGCTTGTGAGAATTGGCCGGCCTTGGGCAGCCCTGCAGACCGCCCTGCTCTCCAGGGCCCAGGGCCCTTTCTCACCCAGGGCATGTTGCGGCTGCCCAGAAATCGCACGGGGTAGATGCGGCCCACACGGGGGCACCGGCGCAGTGGAGCGTTCCGGGAGCAGATTTGAAGGACTGATGGCGGCGGGGCATGCGCCTCCGTCTTTCGGGATGATGGGGCGCCCAAAGATGGAGATGACCTCATTTTGGGCACACAGGTTTCTCTCACTCCGAGGGTTGTCCGAAGCATCTGGAGGCGCCGTTGACGCCTGCGTGGTTGGGAGATGCGTGACGGCAAGACTCACGGTTCCTGATATGGAGGCCACGAGGAACAGGACCCTGGAAGCAGAAGGCTGGGGATGCGAGCGAGTGTTCAAGCCCGGGTTTCGTGATGGGCCCAGACCCATTGTATAGCGCCAGGGATGGGACCCCCGCAGGCGGAGGATCAGCAGGCGTTGGCCTCACCGCAGTCCATCTCACGGAGTGCCTCTTGGCGTGGTGCAGGAACGGGCACTCACAATGCCCGGCCAGGCCCCAGGGGGGGCCCTGCCGATGTGCAGCACCCGAAGAGACTTCGCCGGGCGTTTTCCTGCCAATTCTCACGAGCCTTCTGCCCAAACTGGGATCGTTTTGGGCAGAAGGCTCGTGAGAATTGGCCGGCGCTTGGCGGCCCTGCGGACCACCCTGCTCTCCATGTCCCAGGGCCCTTTGTCGCCCCGGGCATGTGCGGCCGCCCGGTAATCGCACGGTAAAGACGCGGCCCAGGCGGGGCCTTGGGGCAGTGGAGCGTTCTGGGAGAGAGATGAAAGACGGGAGGCGGCAGTGCGTGCACCTCTGTCTTTGGAGAAGATGGTGTGCCCAAGGATTTGGATGACCTCATTATGGGCACGCAGGTTTATCTCACTCCGTGGGTTTTTCGAAGCACAGGAAGGTGCCGTTCGCGCCTGCGTGGCTGGGAGATGCGTGTCTGCTTGGCTCAGGGTGCCCGATAAGGAGGCCACGAGGGTCAGGACCAAGGAAGCAGAAGGCAGGGGAAGCGAGTGAGCGTTCGAGCCCGAGCTTCGTAATGGCCCAGCCCTTTGGTATAGAGCCAGAGTCGGGGCCCCCACAGGCCGAGGATCCCCAGGCGTTGTCCTCGCCAAAGTCCGTCTCACGGAGTGCCTCTTGGAGGGGTGCGGGAGCGGGCACTCACAATGCCCAGCCAGTCCCCGGGGGGGTTGCCCTGCAGAAGTGCGGCGACTGAGGCTAATACGCCGGGCGTTTTCTGGCCAATTCTCACGAGCGTTCTGCCCAAACCAGGATCGGTTTGGGCTGAACGTTCGTGAGAATTGGCCAGCGTTGGGCAGCCCTGCGGACTGCCCTGATCTCCAGGGCCCAAGGCCCTTTCTAGCCCAAGGCATGTTGCGGCCGCACGAATATCGCACGGAAACGACGCAGCCCACACGGGAGTGCTCCCGCAGTGGAGCGTTCTGGGAGCAGAGTGGAAGGATGGAAGGTGGCCGTGCGTGTGCCTCCGTCTTTCAGAAAGATGGGGCGCCAAATGATGGGGATGACCTCATTTAGGGCACGCAGGTTTTTCTCACTCCGAGGATTGTCCGACGCACCGGGAGGCGCCGTTGGCGCCTCCGTGGTTGGGACATGCGAGGATGTGAGACTCCGGGATCCCGATATGGAGGCCACGAGGAACAGTACCCCGGAAGCAGAAGGCTGGGGAAGCGAGAGAGCGCTCGAGCCTGGGCTTCGTGATGGGCCAAGATCCATGGTATATCGCCAGGGATGGGACCCCGCAGGCCGAGGATCCACTTGCGTTGTCCTCGCCACAGTCCGACTCACGGAGTGCCTCTAGTCGGGGTGAGTCAATGTGTACTCACGATGCCCAGCCAGGCCCCGGGGGGACGGCTCTGCAGACGTGCAGCGCCCGAGGTGACTTCGCCGGGCGTTTTCCGGCCAATTCTCACGAGCGTTCTGCCCAAACTGGGATTGGTTTGGGTTGGACGCTCGTGAGAATTGGCTGACGAAGGGCAGCCCTGCGGACCACCCTGCTCTCCAAGGTCCAGGTCACTTTCTCGCACAGGGCATGTTTCGGGCGCCTGGAAATTGCACGGAAAACACGCGGCCCACCCAGTGGAGCGTTCCTGGAGCAGATTTCAAGGACAGCTGGCGCCCGGGTGTGCGCCTCCATCTTTCAGGAAGATGGGGCGCCCAAGGATGGGGATGACCTCATTTTGCGCACTCAGGTTTATCTCATTCTGAGGGTTGTCTGAAGGGCCGGGAGACGCTGTTGGCGCTTGCGTGGTTGGGAGATGTGTGGTTGCCGGACACAGGGTTCCCAATATGGATGCCACGAGGACCAGAACCCTGGAAGCAGAAGGCTGGGGTAAAAAGCGAGCGTTTGAGCCCGGGCTTCGAAATGAGCCCGGCCCCATGGTTAGCGCCAGGGACGAACCCCCACAGGCCGAAGATCCACAGGCCTTGTACTACAAACAGTCGGACTCACGAAGTGCCTCTTGGCGTGGTGCGGGAGCGGGCACTCACAATACCCAGCCAGGCCCCGGGGGGGCGGCCCTGCAGACATGCTGCGCCCGAGGTGATGTCGCCGGGCGTTTTCCAGCCAATTCTCACGAGCATTCTGCCAAAACCGGGATCGGTTTGGCCAGAACACTCGTGAGAATTGGCCGGCATTATGCAGTCCTGTGGAAGGCCCTGCTCTCCAAGGCCTAGGGCCCTTCATGCCCAGGGCATGTTGCGGCCGCCCGTAAATCTCACGGAAAAGATGCAGCCAACCCGGGTGTGGCGGAACAGTGGAGTGTTCCGGGAGCGGAGTTGAAGGACGGATGGCGGCCGGGCGTGGTCCTCCGTCTTTTGGGAAGATGCGGCGCCCAAGTATGGGATAACATCATATTTGGCACGCAGTCTTATCTCATTCCGAAAGTTGTCAGATGCGACGGAGGCGACGATTGTGCCTGCGTGGTTGGGAGACGTGTGGCTGCAGGACTCAGGTTTCCCGATAAGGAGGCCACGAGGAACAGGACCATGGAAGCAGAAGGCTGTGGAAGCCAGCGAGCGTTCGAGGCCGTGCTTCGTGATGGGCCCGAACCCATGGTATAGCACCAGGGAAGTGACCCCGCAGGCCCAATATCTGGAGGCTTTGTCCTCACCACAGTGCGTCTCACGGAGTGCCTCTTTTCGGGGTTCCCGTACAGGCACTCACAATGCCCGGCCAGGCACCGGGGTGCGACCCTGAAGACGTGCCGTGTCCGAGGTGTCTTCGCCGGGCGTTTTCCGGCCAATACTCATGAGCGTTCTGCCCAAACCGGGATCGGTTTGGGCAGAACGCTCGTAAGAATTGGCCGGAGTTGGGCAGCCCTGTGGACTTCCCTGCTCTCTGGGCCCAGGGTCCTTTCTCGCCCAGGGCATGTGGCGGCCGCCTGGAAATCGCACGGAAAAGACGCGGCCCACCCATGGGCGCCAACGCAGTGGAGCGTTCCGGGAGCAGAGTTGAAGGACGGATGGCGGCCGGGCGTGCGCCTCCGTCTTTCGGGAAGATGGGGCACCCAAAGATGGGGTTGACATCTTTTTGGCATGAAGGTTTATCTCACTCCGATGGTTTTCCGAAGCGCCGGGAGTCGCTGTTGGCGCCTTTGTGGTTGGGAGATGCGTGGCTGCGGGACTCAGGTTTCCCGATATGGAGGCCACGAGGATCTGGACCCCGGAGGCAGAAGGCTGGGGAAGCGAGCGAGCGTTGGAACCCGGGCTTCGTGATGGGCCCGGACCCATGGTATAGCGCCAGGGACGGGACCCCCGCAGGCCGAGTGTCCGCAGGCATTATCCTCACCGCAGTCCATCTCATGGAGTGCCTCTTGGCCGGGTGCGGGTGCAGGCAGTCACAATGCCCAGCCAGGCCCCGGGGGGAGGCCCTGTAGACGTGCGGCGCCCGAGGTGACTTCGCCGGGCGTTTTCCGACCAATTCTCACGAGCGTTCTGCCCAAACCGGAATCGGTTTGGGCAGAACGCTCGTGAGAATTGGCCGGCGTTGGGCAGCCCTGCGGACCGCCCTGCACTCCAGGGCCCAGGGCCCTTTCTCGCCCAGGGCATGTTGCGGCCGCCCGGAAATCGCACGGAAAAGACGCGGCCCACCCAGGGGCGCCGGCGCAGTGGAGCGTTTCGGGAGCAGAGATGGACGGTTGTTCGCTGGGCGTGGGCCTCCGACTTTCGGGAAGATGGGGCGCCCAAGGATGGGGATGACCTCCTTTTGGGCTCACAGGTTTGTCTCACACTGAGGGTTGGCCAAAGCACCGGGAGGCTCCGTTGGCGCCTGCGTGGTTGGGAGATGAGTGGCTGCGGGACTCAGGGTTCCCGATCTGGAGGCCACGAGGAACAGGACCCCGGAAACAGAAGGCTGGGGAAGCGAGCGAGTGTTCGAGCCCGGGCTTCATGATGGGCCCGGACCCATGGTCTAGCGCCAGGGAGAGTAACTCAGCAGGCCGAGGATCCGCAGGCGTTGTCCTCATTCCAGTCCTTCTCACGGAGTGCCTCTTTTCGGGGTTCGGGAGCGGGCACTCACAATGCCCGGCCAGGCACCGCGGTTTAGCCCTGAAGACGTGCGGCGTCCGAGGTGACTTCTAAGGGTGTTTTCCGGCCTATTCTCACGAGCGTTCTGCCCAAACCGATTCCTGTTTGGGCAGAGCGCTCGTGAGAATTGGCCGGCGTTGGGCAGCCCTGCGGACCGCCCTGCTCTCCAGGGCCCAGGGCCATTTGTTCGCCCAGGGCATGTTGCGGCCGCCCGGAAATCGCACGGAAAAGACGCGGCACACCCAGGGGCCCCGGCACAGTGGAGCGTTCCGGGAGCAGAGTTGAAGGACGGATGGCGGCTGGGCGTGCGCCTCCTACTTTCGGGAAGATGGCACGCCCAAGAAAGGGGATGACCTCATTTTGGGCACGAAGTTTGATCTAAATCTGAGGGTTTTTCGAAGCGCCGCGATTCGCAGTTGTCGCCTTCGTGGTTGGGAGATGCGTGGCTGAGGGACTCAGGTTTCCCGATATGGAGGCCACGAGGATCTGGACCCCGGAAGCAGAAGGCTGGGGAAGCGAGCGAGCGTTGGAACCCGGGATTCGTGATGGGCCCGGACCCATGTTATAGCGCCAGGGACGGGACCCCCGCAGGCCGAGGTTCTGCAGGCGTTGTCCTCGCTGCAGTCTGTCTCACGGAGTGCCTCATAGCGGGGTGCGGGAGCGGGCACTCACAATGCCCACCCGGGCACAGGGGGGGCGGCGCTGCACACGTGCGGCGCCCGAGGTAACTTCGCCGGGCGTTTTCCGGCCAATTCTCACGAGCGTTCTGCCCGAACCGGGATCGGTTCGGGCAGAACGCTCGTGAGAATTGGCCGGCGTTGGGCAGCCCTGCGGACCGCCCTGCTCTCCAGGGCCCAGGACCTTTTCTCGCCCAGGGCATGTTGCGGCCGCCCGGAAATCGCACGGAAAAGACGCGGCACACCCAGGGGCCCCGGCACAGTGGAGCGTTCCGGGAGAAGATTTGAAGGACGGATGGCGGCTGGGCGTGCGCCTCCTACTTTCGGGAAGATGGCACGCCCACGAAAGGGGATGACCTCATTTTGGGCACGAAGTTTGATCTAACTCTGAGGGTTTTTCGAAGCGCCGCGATTCGCAGTTGTTGCCTTCGTGGTTGGGAGATGCGTGGCTGCGGGACTCAGGTTTCCCGATATGGAGGCCACGAGGATCTGGACCCGGGAAGCAGAAGGCTGGGGAAGCGAGCGAGCGTTGGAACCCGGGCTTCGTGTTGGGCCCGGACCCATGGTATAGCGCCAGGGACGGGACCCCCGCAGGCCGAGGTTCTGCAGGCGTTGACCTCGCTGCAGTCTGTCTCACGGAGTGCCTCATGGCGGGGTGCGGGAGCGGGCACTCACAATGCCCACCCGGGCCCAGGATGGCGGCGCTGCACACGTGCGGCGCCCGAGGTGACTTCGACGGGCGTTTTCCTGCCAATTCTCACGAGCGTTCTGCCCAAACCGGGATCGGTTCGGGCAGAACGCTCGTGAGAATTGGCCGGCGTTAGAGCGCCAAGTGGACAGCCCTGCTCTCCGGGGCCCAGGGCCATTTCTTGCCCAGGGTATGTTGCGGCCACTCGGAAATCGCACGAAAAAGACGCGGCCCACCCGGGGGCCACCGGCGCAGTGGAGCGCTCCGGGAGCTGAGTGGAAGGATGGATGGCGCCGGGCGTTCGCCTCCGTCTTTCGTGAAGATGGGGCGCCAAAGTATAGTTTTGAGCTCATTTTTTCACAAGGTTTATCTCACTCCGAGGGTTATCCGAAGCACTGGGAGTGGCTATTGCCGCCTTCGTTGTTGGGAGATGTGTGGCTGCGGAACTCAAGGTTACCGATATGGAGGCCACGAGGAACTGGACCCCGGAAGCAGAAGGCTGGGGAAGCGAGCGAGCATAGGAACCCGGGCTTCGTGATGGGACCGGACCCTTGGTATAGCGCCAGGGACAGGACCCCCGCAGGCCGAGGATCTGCAGGCGTTGTCATCGCTGCAGTCTGTCTCACGGAGTGCCTCATGGCGGGGTGCGGGAGCGGGCACTCACAATGCCCACCCGGACCCAGGGGGGCGGCGCTGCACACGTGCGGCGCCCGAGGTGACTTCGCCGGGCGTTTTCCGGCCAATTCTCACGAGCGTTCTGCCCGAACCGATCCCGGTTTGGGCAGAACGGTCGTGAGAATTGGCGGTCGTAGGGCAGCCCTGCAGACAGCCCTGCTCTCCATGGCCCAGGGCCCTTTATCGCCCAGGGCCCTTTCTCGCCCAGGGCTTGTTGCTGCCGCCCAGAAATGGCACGGAAAAGAAGCGGCCCAACTGGGCACGCCGGCGCAGTGGAGTGTTCCCGGCTCAGAGTTGAAGGACGGGTGGTGGCCTGGTGTGCGCCTCCGTCTTTCGGGTAGATCGGGCGGTCAAGGATGGGGATGACCTCATTTTGGTCATACAGGTTTATCACACTCTGAGCGTTGTCTGAAGCACCAGGAGGCGCCGATGGAGACTGCGTGGTTGGGAGATGCGTGGCTGCGGGACTAAGGGTTTCCAATATGGAGGCCATGAGGGACAGGACCCCGGAAGCGGAAGGTTGGGGAAGCAGGCGAGCGTTCCAGACCGGACTTTGTGATGGGCCAGGCCCCATGGTAGACCGCCAGGGATGGGACCCCCGCAGGTCGAGGATCCACGGGCGTTGTCCTCGCTGCATTCCATCTTGTGGAGTGCCTCCTGGCGGCGATCCGGTGCGGACACTCACAATGCCCTTCAAGGCCCCGGGGTGGGGCGGCCCAGCAGACGTGCAGCGCCCGAATGACTTCGCCAGGCGTTTTCCGGCCAATTCTCACGAGCGTTCTGCCCAAACCAGGATTGGTTTGGGCAGAACGCTCGTGAGAATTGGCCGGCGTAGGTCAGCCCTGCGGACAGCCCTGCTCTCCATGGCCCAGGGCCCTTTATCGCCCAGGGCCCTTTCTCGCCCAGGGCTTGTTGCTGCCGCCCAGAAATGGCACGGAAAAGAAGCGGCCCAACTGGGCACGCCGGCGCAGTGGAGTGTTCCCGGCTCAGAGTTGAAGGACGGGTGGTGGACTGGTGTGCGCCTCCGTCTTTCAGGTAGATGGGGCGGCAAAGGATGCGGATGACCTCATTTTGGTGAACAGGTTTATCTCACTCTGAGGGTTGTCCGAAGCACCAGGGGACGCCGATGCAGACTGCGTGGTTGGGAGATGCGTGGCTGCGGGACTAAGGGTTTCCAATATGGAGGCCATGAGGGACAGGACCCCGGAAGCAGAAGGTTGGGGAGGCAGGTGAGCGTTCCAAACCGGACTTCGTGATGGGCCTGGCCCTATGGTAGAGCGCCAGGGATGGGACCCCCGCAGGTCGAGGATCCACGGGCGTTGTCCTCGCTGCATTCCATCTTGTGGATTGCCTCCTGGCGGTGATCGGTTGCGGACACTCACAATGCCCTTCAAGGCCCCGGTGGGGTCGGCCCAGCAGACGTGCAGCGCCCGAATGACTTGGCCGGGCGTTTTCCGGCCAATTCTCACGAGCGTTCTGCCCAAACCAGGATTGGTTTGGGCAGAACGCTCGTGAGAATTGGCCGGCGTAGGGCAGCCCTGCGGACAGCCCTGCTCTCCATGGCCCAGGGCCCTTTCTCGCCCAGGGCCCTTTCTCGCCCAGGGCTTGTTGCTGCCGCCCAGAAATGGCACGGAAAAGAAGCGGCCCAACTGGGCACGCCGGCACAGTGGAGTGTTCCCGGCTCAGAGTTGAAGGACGGGTGGTGGACTGGTGTGCGCCTCCGTCTTTCAGGTAGATGGGGCGGCAAAGGATGGGGATGACCTCATTTTGGTGAACAGGTTTATCTCACTCTGAGGGTTGTCCGAAGCACCAGGGGACGCCGATGCAGACTGCGTGGTTGGGAGATGCGTGGCTGCGGGACTAAGGGTTTCCAATATGGAGGACATGAGGGACAGGACCCCGGAAGCAGAAGGTTGGGGAGGCAGGTGAGCGTTCCAAACTGGACTTCGTGATGGGCCTGGCCCTATGGTAGAGCGCCAGGCATGGGACCCCCGCAGGTCGAGGATCCACGGGCGTTGTCCTCGCTGCATTCCATCTTGTGGATTGCCTCCTGGCGGTGATCGGTTGCGGACACTCACAATGCCCTTCAAGGCCCCGGGGGGGTCTGCCCAGCAGACGTGCAGCGCCCGAATGACTTCGCCGGGCGTTTTCCGGCCAATTCTCACGAGCGTTCTGCCCAAACCAGGATTGGTTTGGGCAGAACGCTCGTGAGAATTGGCCGGCGTAGGGCAGCCCTGCGGACAGCCCTGCTCTCCATGGCCCAGGGCCCTTTCTCGCCCAGGGCTTGTTGCTGCCGCCCCGAAATGGCACGGAAAAGAAGCGGCCCACCTGGGCACGCCGGCGCAGTGGCGCGTTCCCGGAGCAGAGTTGAAGGACGGGTGGTGGCCTGGTGTGCGCCTCCGTCTTTCGGGTAGATCGGGCGGTCAAGGATGGGGATGACCTCATTTTGGTCATACAGGTTTATCACACTCTGAGCGTTGTCTGAAGCACCAGGAGGCGCCGATGGAGACTGCGTGGTTGGGAGATGCGTGGCTGCGGGACTAAGGGTTTCCAATATGGAGGCCATGAGGGACAGGACCCCGGAAGCGGAAGGTTGGGGAAGCAGGCGAGCGTTCCAGACCGGACTTTGTGATGGGCCAGGCCCCATGGTAGACCGCCAGGGATGGGACCCCCGCAGGTCGAGGATCCACGGGCGTTGTCCTCGCTGCATTCCAACTTGTGGAGTGCCTCCTGGCGGCGATCAGGTGCGGACACTCACAATGCCCTTCAAGGCCCCGGGGTGGGGCGGCCCAGCAGACGTGCAGCGCCCGAATGACTTCGCCAGGCGTTTTCCGGCCAATTCTCACGAGCGTTCTGCCCAAACCAATCCTGGTTTGGGCAGAACGCTCGTGAGAATTGGCCGGCGTAGGTCAGCCCTGCGGACAGCCCTGCTCTCCATGGCCCAGGGCCCTTTATCGCCCAGGGCCCTTTCTCGCCCAGGGCTTGTTGCTGCCGCCCAGAAATGGCACGGAAAAGAAGCGGCCCAACTGGGCACGCCGGCGCAGTGGAGTGTTCCCGGCTCAGGGTTGAAGGACGGGTGGTGGACTGGTGTGCGCCTCCGTCTTTCAGGTAGATGGGGCGGCAAAGGATGGGGATGACCTCATTTTGGTGAACAGGTTTATCTCACTCTGAGGGTTGTCCGAAGCACCAGGGGACGCCGATGCAGACTGCGTGGTTGGGAGATGCGTGGCTGCGGGACTAAGGGTTTCCAATATGGAGGCCATGAGGGACAGGACCCCGGAAGCAGAAGGTTGGGGAGGCAGGTGAGCGTTCCAAACCGGACTTCGTGATGGGCCTGGCCCTATGGTAGAGCGCCAGGGATGGGACCCCAGCAGGTCGAGGATCCACGGGCGTTGTCCTCGCTGCATTCCATCTTGTGGATTGCCTCCTGGCGGTGATCGGTTGCGGACACTCACAATGCCCTTCAAGGCCCCGGGGGGGTCGGCCCAGCAGACGTGCAGCGCCCGAATGACTTCGCCGGGCGTTTTCCGGCCAATTCTGACGAGCGTTCGGCCCAAACCAGGATTGGTTTGAGCAGAACGCTCGTGAGAATTGGCCGGCGTAGGGCAGCCCTGCGGACAGCCCTGCTCTCCATGGCCCAGGGCCCTTTCTCGCCCAGGGCTTGTTGCTGACGCCCCGAAATGGCACGGAAAAGAAGCGGCACACCTGGGCACGCCGGCGCAGTGGAGCGTTCCCGGAGCAGAGTTGAAGGACGGGTGGTGGCCTGGTGTGCGCCTCCGTCTTTCGGGTAGATCGGGCGGTCAAGGATGGGGATGACCTCATTTTGGTCATACAGGTTTATCACACTCTGAGCGTTGTCTGAAGCACCAGGAGGCGCCGATGGAGACTGCGTGGTTGGGAGATGCGTGGCTGCGGGACTAAGGGTTTCCAATATGGAGGCCATGAGGGACAGGACCCCGGAAGCGGAAGGTTGGGGAAGCAGGCGAGCGTTCCAGACCGGACTTTGTGATGGGCCAGGCCCCATGGTAGACCGCCAGGGATGGGACCCCCGCAGGTCGAGGATCCACGGGCGTTGTCTTCGCTGCATTCCATCTTGTGGAGTGCCTCCTGGCGGCGATCCGGTGCGGACACTCACAATGCCCTTCAAGGCCCCGGGGTGGGGCGGCCCAGCAGACGTGCAGCGCCCGAATGACTTCGCCAGGCGTTTTCCGGCCAATTCTCACGAGCGTTCTGCCCAAACCAGGATTGGTTTGGGCAGAACGCTCGTGAGAATTGGCCGGCGTAGGTCAGCCCTGCGGACAGCCCTGCTCTCCATGGCCCACGGCCCTTTATCGCCCAGGGCCCTTTCTCGCCCAGGGCTTGTTGCTGCCGCCCAGAAATGGCACGGAAAAGAAGCGGCCCAACTGGGCACGCCGGCGCAGTGGAGTGTTCCCGGCTCAGGGTTGAAGGACGGGTGGTGGACTGGTGTGCGCCTCCGTCTTTCAGGTAGATGGGGCGGCAAAGGATGGGGATGACCTCATTTTGGTGAACAGGTTTATCTCACTCTGAGGGTTGTCCGAAGCACCAGGGGACGCCGATGCAGACTGCGTGGTTGGGAGATGCGTGGCTGCGGGACTAAGGGTTTCCAATATGGAGGCCATGAGGGACAGGACCCCGGAAGCAGAAGGTTGGGGAGGCAGGTGAGCGTTCCAAACCGGACTTCGTGATGGGCCTGGCCCTATGGTAGAGCGCCAGGGATGGGACCCCAGCAGGTCGAGGATCCACGGGCGTTGTCCTCGCTGCATTCCATCTTGTGGATTGCCTCCTGGCGGTGATCGGTTGCGGACACTCACAATGCCCTTCAAGGCCCCGGGGGGGTCGGCCCAGCAGACGTGCAGCGCCCGAATGACTTCGCCGGGCGTTTTCCGGCCAATTCTGACGAGCGTTCGGCCCAAACCAGGATTGGTTTGAGCAGAACGCTCGTGAGAATTGGCCGGCGTAGGGCAGCCCTGCGGACAGCCCTGCTCTCCATGGCCCAGGGCCCTTTCTCGCCCAGGGCTTGTTGCTGACGCCCCGAAATGGCACGGAAAAGAAGCGGCACACCTGGGCACGCCGGCGCAGTGGAGCGTTCCCGGAGCAGAGTTGAAGGACGGGTGGTGGCCTGGTGTGCGCCTCCGTCTTTCGGGTAGATCGGGCGGTCAAGGATGGGGATGACCTCATTTTGGTCATACAGGTTTATCACACTCTGAGCGTTGTCTGAAGCACCAGGAGGCGCCGATGGAGACTGCGTGGTTGGGAGATGCGTGGCTGCGGGACTAAGGGTTTCCAATATGGAGGCCATGAGGGACAGGACCCCGGAAGCGGAAGGTTGGGGAAGCAGGCGAGCGTTCCAGACCGGACTTTGTGATGGGCCAGGCCCCATGGTAGACCGCCAGGGATGGGACCCCCGCAGGTCGAGGATCCACGGGCGTTGTCTTCGCTGCATTCCATCTTGTGGAGTGCCTCCTGGCGGCGATCCGGTGCGGACACTCACAATGCCCTTCAAGGCCCCGGGGTGGGGCGGCCCAGCAGACGTGCAGCGCCCGAATGACTTCGCCAGGCGTTTTCCGGCCAATTCTCACGAGCGTTCTGCCCAAACCAGGATTGGTTTGGGCAGAACGCTCGTGAGAATTGGCCGGCGTAGGTCAGCCCTGCGGACAGCCCTGCTCTCCATGGCCCACGGCCCTTTATCGCCCAGGGCCCTTTCTCGCCCAGGGCTTGTTGCTGCCGCCCAGAAATGGCACGGAAAAGAAGCGGCCCAACTGGGCACGCCGGCGCAGTGGAGTGTTCCCGGCTCAGAGTTGAAGGACGGGTGGTGGACTGGTGTGCGCCTCCGTCTTTCAGGTAGATGGGGCGGCAAAGGATGGGGATGACCTCATTTTGGTGAACAGGTTTATCTCACTCTGAGGGTTGTCCGAAGCACCAGGGGACGCCGATGCAGACTGCGTGGTTGGGAGATGCGTGGCTGCGCGACTAAGGGTTTCCAATATGGAGGCCATGAGGGACAGGACCCCGGAAGCAGAAGGTTGGGGAGGCAGGTGAGCGTTCCAAACCGGACTTCGTGATGGGCCTGGCCCTATGGTAGAGCGCCAGGGATGGGACCCCCGCAGGTCGAGGATCCACGGGCGTTGTCCTCGCTGCATTCCATCTTGTGGATTGCCTCCTGGCGGTGATCGGTTACGGACACTCACAATGCCCTTCAAGGCCCCGGGGGGGTCGGCCCAGCAGACGTGCAGCGCCCGAATGACTTCGCCGGGCGGTTTCCGGCCAATTCTCACGAGCGTTCTGCCCAAACCAGGATTGGTTTGGGCAGAACGCTCGTGAGAATTGGCCGGCGTAGGGCAGCCCTGCGGACAGCCCTGCTCTCCATGGCCCAGGGCCCTTTCTCGCCCTGGGCTTGTTGCTGCCGCCCCGAAATGGCACGGAAAAGAAGCGGCCCACCTGGGCACGCCGGCGCAGTGGAGCGTTCCCGGAGCAGATTTGAAGGACGGGTGGTGGCCTGGTGTGCGCCTCCGTCTTTCGGGTAGATCGGGCGGTCAAGAATGGGGATGACCTCATTTTGGTCATACAGGTTTATCACACTCTGAGCGTTGTCTGAAGCACCAGGAGGCGCCGATGGAGACCGCGTGGTTGGGAGATGCGTGGCTGCGGGACTAAGGGTTTCCAATATGGAGGCCATGAGGGACAGGACCCCGGAAGCGGAAGGTTGGGGAAGCAGGCGAGCGTTCCAGACCGGACTTTGTGATGGGCCAGGCCCCATGGTAGACCGCCAGGGATGGGACCCCCGCAGGTCGAGGATCCACGGGCGTTGTCCTCGCTGCATTCCATCTTGTGGAGTGCCTCCTGGCGGCGATCCGGTGCGGACACTCACAATGCCCTTCAAGGCCCCGGGGTGGGGCGGCCCAGCAGACGTGCAGCGCCCGAATGACTTCGCCAGGCGTTTTCCGGCCAATTCTCACGAGCGTTCTGCCCAAACCAGGATTGGTTTGGGCAGAACGCTCGTGAGAATTGGCCGGCGTAGGTCAGCCCTGCGGACAGCCCTGCTCTCCATGGCCCAGGGCCCTTTATCGCCCAGGGCCCTTTCTCGCCCAGGGCTTGTTGCTGCCGCCCAGAAATGGCACGGAAAAGAAGCGGCCCAACTGGGCACGCCGGCGCAGTGGAGTGTTCCCGGCTCAGAGTTGAAGGACGGGTGGTGGACTGGTGTGCGCCTCCGTCTTTCAGGTAGATGGGGCGGCAAAGGATGGGGATGACCTCATTTTGGTCATACAGGTTTATCTCACTCTGAGGGTTGTCCGAAGCACCAGGGGACGCCGATGCAGACTGCGTGGTTGGGAGATGCGTGGCTGCGGGACTAAGGGTTTCCAATATGGAGGCCATGAGGGACAGGACCCCGGAAGCAGAAGGTTGGGGAGGCAGGTGAGCGTTCCAAACCGGACTTCGTGATGGGCCTGGCCCTATGGTAGAGCGCCAGGGATGGGACCCCCGCAGGTCGAGGATCCACGGGCGTTGTCCTCGCTGCATTCCATCTTGTGGATTGCCTCTTGGCGGTGATCGGTTACGGACACTCACAATGCCCTTCAAGGCCCCGGGGGGGTCGGCCCAGCAGACGTGCAGCGCCCGAATGACTTCGCCGGGCGTTTTCCGGCCAATTCTCACGAGCGTTCTGCCCAAACCAGGATTGGTTTGGGCAGAACGCTCGTGAGAATTGGCCGGCGTAGGGCAGCCCTGCGGACAGCCCTGCTCTCCATGGCCCAGGGCCCTTTCTCGCCCTGGGCTTGTTGCTGCCGCCCCGAAATGGCACGGAAAAGAAGCGGCCCACCTGGGCACGCCGGCGCAGTGGAGCGTTCCCGGAGCAGAGTTGAAGGACGGGTGGTGGCCTGGTGTGCGCCTCCGTCTTTCGGGTAGATCGGGCGGTCAAGAATGGGGATGACCTCATTTTGGTCATACAGGTTTATCACACTCTGAGCGTTGTCTGAAGCACCAGGAGGCGCCGATGGAGACTGCGTGGTTGGGAGATGCGTGGCTGCAGGACTAAGGGTTTCCAATATGGAGGCCATGAGGGGCAGGACCCCGGAAGCGGAAGGTTGGGGAAGCAGGCGAGCGTTCCAGACCGGACTTTGTGATGGGCCAGGCCCCATTGTAGACCGCCAGGGATGGGACCCCCGCAGGTCGAGGATCCGCGGGCGTTGTCCTCGCTGCATTCCATCTTGTGGAGTGCCTCCTGGCGGCGATCCGGTGCGGACACTCACAATGCCCTTCAAGGCCCCGGGGTGGGGCGGCCCAGCAGACGTGCAGCGCCCGAATGACTTCGCCAGGCGTTTTCCGGCCAATTCTCACGAGCGTTCTGCCCAAACCAGGATTGGTTTGGGCAGAACACTCGTGAGAATTGGCCGGCGTAGGGCAGCCCTGCGGACAGCCCTGCTCTCCATGGCCCAGGGCCCTTTCTCGCCCAGGGCTTGTTGCTGATGCCCCGAAATGGCACGGAAAAGAAGCGGCCCACCTGGGCACGCCGGCGCAGTGGAGCGTTCCCGGAGCAGAGTTGAAGGACGGGTGGTGGCCTGGTGTGCGCCTCCGTCTTTCGGGTAGATCGGGCGGTCAAGGATGGGGATGACCTCATTTTGGTCATACAGGTTTATCACACTCTGAGCGTTGTCTGAAGCACCAGGAGGCGCCGATGGAGACTGCGTGGTTGGGAGATGCGTGGCTGCGGGACTAAGGGTTTCCAATATGGAGGCCATGAGGGACAGGACCCCGGAAGCGGAAGGTTGGGGAAGCAGGCGAGCGTTCCAGACCGGACTTTGTGATGGGCCAGGCCCCATGGTAGACCGCCAGGGATGGGACCCCCGCAGGTCGAGGATCCACGGGCGTTGTCCCTGCTGCATTCCATCTTGTGGAGTGCCTCCTGGCGGCGATCCGGTGCGGACACTCACAATGCCCTTCAAGGCCCCGGGGTGGGGCGGCCCAGCCGACGTGCAGCGCCCGAATGACTTCGCCAGGCGTTTTCCGGCCAATTCTCACGAGCGTTCTGCCCAAACCAGGATTGGTTTGGGCAGAACGCTCGTGAGAATTGGCCGGCGTAGGTCAGCCCTGCGGACAGCCCTGCTCTCCATGGCCCAGGGCCCTTTATCGCCCAGGGCCCTTTCTCGCCCAGGGCTTGTTGCTGCCGCCCAGAAATGGCACGGAAAAGAAGCGGCCCAACTGGGCACGCCGGCGCAGTGGAGTGTTCCCGGCTCAGAGTTGAAGGACGGGTGGTGGACTGGTGTGCGCCTCCGTCTTTCAGGTAGATGGGGCGGCAAAGGATGTGGATGACCTCATTTTGGTGAACAGGTTTATCTCAATCTGAGGGTGGTCCGAAGCACCAGGGGACGCCGATAAAGACTGCGTGGTTGGGAGATGCGTGGCTGCGGGACTAAGGGTTTCCAATATGGAGGCCATGAGGGACAGGACCCCGGAAGCAGAAGGTTGGGGAGGCAGGTGAGCGTTCCAAACCGGACTTCGTGATGGGCCTGGCCCTATGGTAGAGCGCCAGGGATGGGACCCCCGCAGGTCGAGGATCCACGGGCGTTGTCCTCGCTGCATTCCATCTTGTGGATTGCCTCCTGGCGGTGATCGGTTGCGGACACTCACAATGACCTTCAAGGCCCCAGGGGGGTCGGCCCAGCAGACGTGCAGCGCCCGAATGACTTCGCCGGGCGTTTTCCGGCCAATTCTCACGAGCGTTCTGCCCAAACCAGGATTGGTTTGGGCAGAACGCTCGTGAGAATTGGCCGGCGTAGGTCAGCCCTGCGGACAGCCCTGCTCTCCATGGCCCAGGGCCCTTTATCGCCCAGGGCCCTTTCTCGCCCAGGGCTTGTTGCTGCCGCCCAGAAATGGCACGGAAAAGAAGCGACCCACCTGGGCAAGCCGGCGCAGTGTAGCGTTCCCGGAGCAGAGTTGAAGGACGGGTGGTGGCCTGGTGTGCGCCTCCGTCTTTCGGGTAGATCGGGCGGTCAAGGATGGGGATGACCTCATTTTGGTCATACAGGTTTATCACACTCTGAGCGTTGTCTGAAGCACCAGGAGGCGCCGATGGAGACTGCGTGGTTGGGAGATGCGTGGCTGTGGGACTAAGGGTTTCCAATATGGAGGCCATGAGGGACAGGACCCCGGAAGCGGAAGGTTGGGGAAGCAGGCGAGCGTTCCAGACCGGACTTTGTGATGGGCCAGGCCCCATGGTAGACCGCCAGGGATGGGACCCCCGCAGGTCGAGGATCCACGGGCGTTGTCCTCGCTGCATTCCATCTTGTGGAGTGCCTCCTGGCGGCGATCCGGTGCGGACACTCACAATGCCCTTCAAGGCCCCGGGGTGGGGCGGCCCAGCAGACGTGCAGCGCCTGAATGACTTTGCCAGGCGTTTTCCGGCCAATTCTCACGAGCGTTCTGCCCAAACCAGGATTGGTTTGGGCAGAACGCTCGTGAGAATTGGCCGGCGTAGGTCAGCCCTGCGGACAGCCCTGCTCTCCATGGCCCAGGGCCCTTTATCGCCCAGGGCCCTTTCTCGCCCAGGGCTTGTTGCTGCCGCCCAGAAATGGCACGGAAAAGAAGCGGCCCAACTGGGCACGCCGGCGCAGTGGAGTGTTCCCGGCTCAGAGTTGAAGGACGGGTGGTGGACTGGTGTGCGCCTCCGTCTTTCAGGTAGATGGGGCGGCAAAGGATGGGGATGACCTCATTTTGGTGAACAGGTTTATCTCACTCTGAGGGTTGTACGAAGCACCAGGGGACGCCGATGCAGACTGCGTGGTTGGGAGATGCGTGGCTGCGGGACTAAGGGTTTCCAATATGGAGGCCATGAGGGACAGGACCCCGGAAGCAGAAGGTTGGGGAGGCAGGTGAGCGTTCCAAACCGGACTTCGTGATGGGCCTGGCCCTATGGTAGAGCGCCAGGGATGGGACCCCCGCAGGTCGAGGATCCACGGGCGTTGTCCTCGCTGCATTCCATCTTGTGGATTGCCTCCTGGCGGTGATCGGTTACGGACACTCACAATGCCCTTCAAGGCCCCGGGGGGGTCGGCCCAGCAGACGTGCAGCGCCCGAATGACTTCGCCGGGCGTTTTCCGGCCAATTCTCACGAGCGTTCTGCCCAAACCAGGATTGGTTTGGGCAGAACGCTCGTGAGAATTGGCCGGCGTAGGGCAGCCCTGCGGACAGCCCTGCTCTCCATGGCCCAGGGCCCTTTCTCGCCCTGGGCTTGTTGCTGCCGCCCCGAAATGGCACGGAAAAGAAGCGGCCCACCTGGGCACGCCGGCGCAGTGGAGCGTTCCCGGAGCAGAGTTGAAGGACGGGTGGTGGCCTGGTGTGCGCCTCCGTCTTTCGGGTAGATCGGGCGATCAAGAATGGGGATGACCTCATTTTGGTCATACAGTTTTATCACACTCTGAGCGTTGTCTGAAGCACCAGGAGGCGCCGATGGAGACCGCGTGGTTGGGAGATGCGTGGCTGCGGGACTAAGGGTTTCCAATATGGAGGCCATGAGGGGCAGGACCCCGGAAGCGGAAGGTTGGGGAAGCAGGCGAGCGTTCCAGACCGGACTTTGTGATGGGCCAGGCCCCATGGTAGACCGCCAGGGATGGGACCCCCGCAGGTCGAGGATCCACGGGCGTTGTCCTCGCTGCATTCCATCTTGTGGAGTGCCTCCTGGCGGCGATCCGGTGCGGACACTCACAATGCCCTTCAAGGCCCCGGGGTGGGGCGGCCCAGCAGACGTGCAGCGCCCGAATGACTTCGCCAGGCGTTTTCCGGCCAATTCTCACGAGCGTTCTGCCCAAACCAGGATTGGTTTGGGCAGAACGCTCGTGAGAATTGGCCGGCGTAGGTCAGCCCTGCGGACAGCCCTGCTCTCCATGGCCCAGGGCCCTTTATCGCCCAGAACCCTTTCTCACCCAGGGCTTGTTGCTGCCGCCCAGAAATGGCACGGAAAAGAAGCGGCCCAACTGGGCACGCCGGCGCAGTGGAGTGTTCCCGGCTCAGAGTTGAAGGACGGGTGGTGGACTGGTGTGCGCCTCCGTCTTTCAGGTAGATGGGGCGGCAAAGGATGGGGATGACCTCATTTTGGTCATACAGGTTTATCTCAATCTGAGGGTTGTCCGAAGCACTAGGGGACGCCGATGCAGACTGCGTGGTTGGGAGATGCGTGGATGCGGGAGTAAGGGTTTCCAATATGGAGGCCATGAGGGACAGGACCCCGGAAGCAGAAGGTTGGGAAGGCAGGTGAGCGTTCCAAACCGGACTTCGTGATGGGCCTGGCCCTATGGTAGAGCGCCAAGGATGGGACCCCCTCAGGTCGAGGATCCACGGGCGTTGTCCTCGCTGCATTCCATCTTGTGGATTGCCTCCTGGCGGTGATCGGTTGCGGACACTCACAATCCCCTTCAAGGCCCCGGGGGGTCGGCCCAGCAGACGTGCAGCGCCCGAATGACTTCGCCGGGCGTTTTCCGGCCAATTCTCACGAGCGTTCTGCCAAACCAGGATTGGTTTGGGCAGAACGCTCGTGAGAATTGGCCGGCGTAGTTCAGCCCTGCGGACAGCCCTGCTCTCCATGGCCCAGGGCCCTTTATCGCCCAGGGCCCTTCTCGCCCAGGGCTTGGTGCTGCCGCCCAGAAATGGCACGGAAAAGAAGCGGCCCAACTGGGCACGCCGGCGCAGTGGAGTGTTCCCGGCTCAGAGTTGAAGGACGGGTGGTGGACTGGTGTGCGCCTCCGTCTTTCAGGTAGATGGGGCGGCAAAGGATGTGGATGACCTCATTTTGGTGAACAGGTTTATCTCACTCTGAGGGTGGTCCCAAGCACCAGGGGACGCCGATAAAGACTGCGTGGTTGGGTGATGCGTGGCTGCGGGACTAAGGGTTTCCAATATGGAGGCCATGAGGGACAGGACACCGGAAGCAGAAGGTTGGGGAGGCAGGTGAGCGTTCCAAACTGGACTTCGTGATGGGCCTGGCCCTATGGTAGAGCGCCAGGGATGGGACCCCCGCAGGTCGAGGATCCACGGGCGTTGTCCTCGCTGCATTCCATCTTGTGGATTGCCTCCTGGCGGTGATCGGTTGCGGACACTCACAATGCCCTTCAAGGCCCCGGGGGGGTCGGCCCAGCAGACGTGCAGCGCCCGAATGAATTCGCCGGGCGTTTTCCGGCCAATTCTCACGAGCGTTCTGCCCAAACCAGGATTGGTTTGGGCAGAACGCTCGTGAGAATTGGCCGGCGTAGGGCAGCCCTGCGGACAGCCCTGCTCTCCATGGCCCAGGGCCCTTTCTCGCCCAGGGCTTGTTGCTGCCGCCCCGAAATGGCACGGAAAAGAAGCGGCCCACCTGGGCACGCCGGCGCAGTGTAGCGTTCCCGGAGCAGAGTTGAAGGACGGGTGGTGGCCTGGTGTGCGCCTCCGTCTTTCGTGTAGATCGGGCGGTCAAGGATGGGGATGACCTCATTTTGGTCATACAGGTTTATCACACTCTGAGCGTTGTCTGAAGCACCAGGAGGCGCCGATGGAGACTGCGTGGTTGGGAGATGCGTGGCTGCGGGACTAAGGGTTTCCAATATGGAGGCCATGAGGGACAGGACCCCGGAAGCGGAAGGTTGGGGAAGCAGGCGAGCGTTCCAGACCGGACTTTGTGATAGGCCAGGCCCCATGGTAGACCGCCAGGGATGGGACCCCCGCAGGTCGAGGATCCACGGGCGTTGTCCTCGCTGCATTCCATCTTGTGGAGTGCCTCCTGGCGGCGATCCGGTGCGGACACTCACAATGCCCTTCAAGGCCCCGGGGTGGGGCGGCCCAGCAGACGTGCAGCGCCCGAATGACTTCGCCAGGCGTTTTCCGGCCAATTCTCACGAGCGTTCTGCCCAAACCAGGATTGGTTTGGGCAGAACGCTCGTGAGAATTGGCCGGCGTAGGTCAGCCCTGCGGACAGCCCTGCTCTCCATGGCCCAGGGCCCTTTATCGCCCAGGGCCCTTTCTCGCCCAGGGCTTGTTGCTGCCGCCCAGAAATGGCACGGAAAAGAAGCGGCCCAACTGGGCACGCCGGCGCAGTGGAGTGTTCCCGGCTCAGAGTTGAAGGACGGGTGGTGGACTGGTGTGCGCCTCCGTCTTTCAGGTAGATGGGGCGGCAAAGGATGGGGATGACCTCATTTTGGTGAACAGGTTTATCTCACTCTGAGGCTTGTCCGAAGCACCAGGGGACGCCGATGCAGACTGCGTGGTTGGGAGATGCGTGGCTGCGGGACTAAGGGTTTCCAATATGGAGGCCATGAGGGACAGGACCCCGGAAGCAGAAGGTTGGGGAGGCAGGTGAGCGTTCCAAACCGGACTTCGTGATGGGCCTGGCCCTATGGTAGAGCGCCAGGGATGGGACCCCCGCAGGTCGAGGATCCACGGGCGTTGTCCTCGCTGCATTCCATCTTGTGGATTGCCTCCTGGCGGTGATCGGTTGCAGACACTCACAATGCCCTTCAAGGCCCCGGGGGGGTCGGCCCAGCAGACGTGCAGCGCCCGAGTGACTTCGCCGGGCGTTTTCCGGCCAATTCTCACGAGCGTTCTGCCAAACCAGGATTGGTTTGCGCAGAACGCTCGTGAGAATTGGCCGGCGTAGGGCAGCACTGCGGACAGCCCTGCTCTCCATGGCCCAGGGCCCTTTCTCGCCCAGGGCTTGTTGCTGCCGCCCCGAAATGGCACGGAAAAGAAGCGGCCCACCTGGGCACGCCGGCGCAGTGGAGCGTTCCCGGAGCAGAGTTGAAGGACGGGTGGTGGACTGGTGTGCGCCTCCGTCTTTCGGGTAGATCGGGCGGTCAAGGATGGGGATGACCTCATTTTGGTCATACAGGTTTATCACACTCTGAGCGTTGTCTGAAGCACCAGGAGGCGCCGATGGAGACCGCGTGGTTGGGAGATGCGTGGCTGCGGGACTAAGGGTTTCCAATATGGAGGCCATGAGGGACAGGACCCCGGAAGCGGAAGGTTGGGGAAGCAGGCGAGCGTTCCAGACCGGACTTTGTGATGGGCCAGGCCCCATGGTAGACCGCCAGGGATGGGACCCCCGCAGGTCGAGGATCCACGGGCGTTGTCCTCGCTGCATTCCATCTTGTGGAGTGCCTCCTGGCGGCGATCCGGTGCGGACACTCACAATGCCCTTCAAGGCCCCGGGGTGGGGCGGCCCAGCAGACGTGCAGCGCCCGAATGACTTCGCCAGGCGTTTTCCGGCCAATTCTCACGAGCGTTCTGCCCAAACCAGGATTGGTTTGGGAAGAACGCTCGTGAGAATTGGCCGGCGTAGGTCAGCCCTGCGGACAGCCCTGCTCTCCATGGCCCAGGGCCCTTTATCGCCCAGGGCCCTTTCTCGCCCAGGGCTTGTTGCTGCCGCCCAGAAATGGCACGGAAAAGAAGCGGCCCAACTGGGCACGCCGGCGCAGTGGAGTGTTCCCGGCTCAGAGTTGAAGGACGGGTGGTGGACTGGTGTGCGCCTCCGTCTTTCAGGTAGATGGGGCGGCAAAGGATGGGGATGACGTCATTTTGGTGAACAGGTTTATCTCACTCTGAGGGTTGTCCGAAGCACCAGGGGACGCCGATGCAGACTGCGTGGTTGGGAGATGCGTGGCTGCGGGACTAAGGGTTTCCAATATGGAGGCCATGAGGGACAGGACCCCGGAAGCAGAAGGTTGGGGAGGCAGGTGAGCGTTCCAAACCGGACTTCGTGATGGGCCTGGCCCTATGGTAGAGCGCCAGGGATGGGACCCCCGCAGGTCGAGGATCCACGGGCGTTGTCCTCGCTGCATTCCATCTTGTGGATTGCCTCCTGGCGGTGATCGGTTACGGACACTCACAATGCCCTTCAAGGCCCCGGGGGGGTCGGCCCAGCAGACGTGCAGCGCCCGAATGACTTCGCCGGGCGTTTTCCGGCCAATTCTCACGAGCGTTCTGCCCAAACCAGGATTGGTTTGGGCAGAACGCTCGTGAGAATTGGCCGGCGTAGGGCAGCCCTGCGGACAGCCCTGCTCTCCATGGCCCAGGGCCCTTTCTCGCCCTGGGCTTGTTGCTGCCGCCCCGAAATGGCACGGAAAAGAAGCGGCCCACCTGGGCACGCCGGCGCAGTGGAGCGTTCCCGGAGCAGAGTTGAAGGACGGGTGGTGGCCTGGTGTGCGCCTCCGTCTTTCGGGTAGATCGGGCGGTCAAGAATGGGGATGACCTCATTTTGGTCATACAGGTTTATCACACTCTGAGCGTTGTCTGAAGCACCAGGAGGCGCCAATGGAGACCGCGTGGTTGGGAGATGCGTGGCTGCGGGACTAAGGGTTTCCAATATGGAGGCCATGAGGGGCAGGACCCCTGAAGCGGAAGGTTGGGGAAGCAGGCGAGCGTTCCAGACCGGACTTTGTGATGGGCCAGGCCCCATGGTAGACCGCCAGGGATGGGACCCCCGCAGGTCGAGGATCCACGGGCGTTGTCCTCGCTGCATTCCATCTTGTGGAGTGCCTCCTGGCGGCGATCCGGTGCGGACACTCACAATGCCCTTCAAGGCCCCGGGGTGGGGCGGCCCAGCAGACGTGCAGCGCCCGAATGACTTCGCCAGGCGTTTTCCGGCCAATTCTCACGAGCGTTCTGCCCAAACCAGGATTGGTTTGGGCAGAACGCTCGTGAGAATTGGCCGGCGTAGGTCAGCCCTGCGGACAGCCCTGCTCTCCATGGCCCAGGGCCCTTTATCGCCCAGAACCCTTTCTCGCCCAGGGCTTGTTGCTGCCGCCCAGAAATGGCACGGAAAAGAAGCGGCCCAACTGGGCACGCCGGCGCAGTGGAGTGTTCCCGGCTCAGAGTTGAAGGACGGGTGGTGGACTGGTGTGCGCCTCCGTCTTTCAGGTAGATGGGGCGGCAAAGGATGGGGATGACCTCATTTTGGTCATACAGGTTTATCTCAATCTGAGGGTTGTCCGAAGCACCAGGGGACGCCGATGCAGACTGCGTGGTTGGGAGATGCGTGGCTGCGGGACTAAGGGTTTCCAATATGGAGGCCATGAGGGACAGGACCCTGGAAGCAGAAGGTTGGGGAGGCAGGTGAGCATTCCAAACCGGACTTCGTGATGGGCCTGGCCCTATGGTAGAGCGCCAGGGATGGGACCCCCGCAGGTCGAGGATCCACGGGCGTTGTCCTCGCTGCATTCCATCTTGTGGATTGCCTCCTGGCGGTGATCGGTTGCGGACACTCACAATGCCCTTCAAGGCTCCGAGGGGGTCGGCCCAGCAGACGTGCAGCGCCCGAATGACTTCGCCGGGCGTTTTCCGCCCAATTCTCATGAGCGTTCTGCCCAAACCAGGATTGGTTTGGGCAGAACGCTCGTGAGAATTGGCCGGCGTAGGGCAGCCCTGCGGACAGCCCTGCTCTCCATGGCCCAGGGCCCTTTCTCGCCCAGGGCTTGTTGCTGACGCCCCGAAATGGCACGGAAAAGAAGCGGCCCACCTGGGCACGCCGGCGCAGTGGAGCGTTCCCGGAGCAGAGTTGAAGGACGGGTGGTGGCCTGGTGTGCGCCTCCGTCTTTCGGGTAGATCGGGCGGTCAAGGATGGGGATGACCTCATTTTGGTCATACAGGTTTATCACACTCTGAGCGTTGTCTGAAGCACCAGGAGGCGCCGATGGAGACTGCGTGGTTGGGAGATGCGTGGCTGCGGGACTAAGGGTTTCCAATATGGAGGCCATGAGGGACAGGACCCCGGAAGCGGAAGGTTGGGGAAGCAGGCGAGCGTTCCAGACCGGACTTTGTGATGGGCCAGGCCCCATGGTAGACCGCCAGGGATGGGACCCCCGCAGGTCGAGGATCCACGGGCGTTGTCCTCGCTGCATTCCATCTTGTGGAGTGCCTCCTGGCGGCGATCCGGTGCGGACACTCACAATGCCCTTCAAGGCCCCGGGGTGGGGCGGCCCAGCAGACGTGCAGCGCCCGAATGACTTCGCCAGGCGTTTTCCGGCCAATTCTCACGAGCGTTCTGCCCAAACCAGGATTGGTTTGGGCAGAACGCTCGTGAGAATTGGCCGGCGTAGGTCAGCCCTGCGGACAGCCCTGCTCTCCATGGCCCAGGGCCCTTTATCGCCCAGGGCCCTTTCTCGCCCAGGGCTTGTTGCTGCCGCCCAGAAATGGCACGGAAAAGAAGCGGCCCAACTGGGCACGCCGGCGCAGTGGAGTGTTCCCGGCTCAGAGTTGAAGGACGGGTGGTGGACTGGTGTGCGCCTCCGTCTTTCAGGTAGATGGGGCGGCAAAGGATGGGGATGACCTCATTTTGGTCATACAGGTTTATCTCAATCTGAGGGTTGTCCGAAGCACTAGGGGACGCCGATGCAGACTGCGTGGTTGGGAGATGCGTGGCTGCGGGACTAAGGGTTTCCAATATGGAGGCCATGAGGGACAGGACCCCGGAAGCAGAAGGTTGGGGAGGCAGGTGAGCGTTCCAAACCGGACTTCGTGATGGGCCTGGCCCTATGGTAGAGCGCCAGGGATGGGACCCCCGCAGGTCGAGGATCCACGGGCGTTGTCCTCGCTGCATTCCATCTTGTGGATTGCCTCCTGGCGGTGATCGGTTGCGGACACTCACAATGCCCTTCAAGGCCCCGGGGGGGTCGGCCCAGCAGACGTGCAGCGCCCGAATGACTTCGCCGGGCGTTTTCCGCCCAATTCTCACGAGCGTTCTGCCCAAACCAGGATTGGTTTGGGCAGAACGCTCGTGAGAATTGGCCGGCGTAGGGCAGCCCTGCGGACAGCCCTGCTCTCCATGGCCCAGGGCCCTTTCTCGCCCAGGGCTTGTTGCTGACGCCCCGAAATGGCACGGAAAAGAAGCGGCCCACCTGGGCACGCCGGCGCAGTGGAGCGTTCCCGGAGCAGAGTTGAAGGACGGGTGGTGGCCTGGTGTGCGCCTCCGTCTTGGGTAGATCGGGCGGTCAAGGATGGGGATGACCTCATTTTGGTCATACAGGTTTATCACACTCTGAGCGTTGTCTGAAGCACCAGGAGGCGCCGATGGAGACTGCGTGGTTGGGAGATGCGTGGCTGCGGGACTAAGGGTTTCCAATATGGAGGCCATGAGGGACAGGACCCCGGAAGCGGAAGGTTGGGGAAGCAGGCGAGCGTTCCAGACCGGACTTTGTGATGGGCCAGGCCCCATGGTAGAGCGCCAGGGATGGGACCCCCGCAGGTCGAGAATCCACGGGCGTTGTCCTCGCTGCATTCCATCTTGTGGAGTGCCTCCTGGCGGCGATCCGGTGCGGACACTCACAATGCCCTTCAAGGCCCCGGGGTGGGGCGGCCCAGCAGACGTGCAGCGCCCGAATGACTTCGCCAGGCGTTTTCCGGCCAATTGTCACGAGCGTTCTGCCCAAACCAGGATTGGTTTGGGCAGAACGCTCGTGAGAATTGGCCGGCGTAGGTCAGCCCTGCGGACAGCCCTGCTCTCCATGGCCCAGGGCCCTTTATCGCCCAGGGCCCTTTCTCGCCCAGGGCTTGTTGCTGCCGCCCAGAAATGGCACGGAAAAGAAGCGGCCCAACTGGGCACGCCGGCGCAGTGGAGTGTTCCCGGCTCAGAGTTGAAGGACGGGTGGTGGACTGGTGTGCGCCTCCGTCTTTCAGGTAGATGGGGCGGCAAAGTATGGGGATGACCTCATTTTGGTCATACAGGTTTAGTTCACTCTGAGGGTTGTCCGAAGCACCAGGGGACGCCGATGCAGACTGCGTGGTTGGGAGATGCGTGGCTGCGGGACTAAGGGTTTCCAATATGGAGGCCATGAGGGACAGGACCCCGGAAGCAGAAGGTTGGGGAGGCAGGTGAGCGTTCCAAACCGGACTTCGTGATGGGCCTGGCCCTATGGTAGAGCGCCAGGGATGGGACCCCCGCAGGTCGAGGATCCACGGGCGTTGTCCTCGCTGCATTCCATCTTGTGGATTGCCTCCTGGCGGTGATCGGTTACGGACACTCACAATGCCCTTCAAGGCCCCGGGGGGGTCGGCCCAGCAGACGTGCAGCGCCCGAATGACTTCGCCGGGCGTTTTCCGGCCAATTCTCACGAGCGTTCTGCCCAAACCAGGATTGGTTTGGGCAGAACGCTCGTGAGAATTGGCCGGCGTAGGGCAGCCCTGCGGACAGCCCTGCTCTCCATGGCCCAGGGCCCTTTCTCGCCCTGGGCTTGTTGCTGCCGCCCCGAAATGGCACGGAAAAGAAGCGGCCCACCTGGGCACGCCGGCGCAGTGGAGCGTTCCCGGAGCAGAGTTGAAGGACGGGTGGTGGCCTGGTGTGCGCCTCCGTCTTTCGGGTAGATCGGGCGGTCAAGAATGGGGATGACCTCATTTTGGTCATACAGGTTTATCACACTCTGAGCGTTGTCTGAAGCACCAGGAGGCGCCGATGGAGACCGCGTGGTTGGGAGATGCGTGGCTGCGGGACTAAGGGTTTCCAATATGGAGGCCATGAGGGGCAGGACCCCGGAAGCGGAAGGTTGGGGAAGCAGGCGAGCGTTCCAGACCGGACTTTGTGATGGGCCAGGCCCCATGGTAGACCGCCAGGGATGGGACCCCCGCAGGTCGAGGATCCACGGGCGTTGTCCTCGCTGCATTCCATCTTGTGGAGTGCCTCCTGGCGGCTATCCGGTGCGGACACTCACAATGCCCTTCAAGGCCCCGGGGTGGGGCGGCCCAGCAGACGTGCAGCGCCCGAATGACTTCGCCAGGCGTTTTCCGGCCAATTCTCACGAGCGTTCTGCCCAAACGAGGATTGGTTTGGGCAGAACGCTCGTGAGAATTGGCCAGCGTAGGTGAGCCCTGCGGACAGCCCTGCTCTCCATGGCCCAGGGCCCTTTATCGCCCAGGGCCCTTTCTCGCCCAGGGCTTGTTGCTGCCGCCCAGAAATGGCACGGAAAAGAAGCGGCCCAACTGGGCACGCCGGCGCAGTGGAGTGTTCCCGGCTCAGAGTTGAAGGACGGGTGGTGGACTGGTGTGCGCCTCCGTCTTTCAGGTAGATGGGGCGGCAAAGGATGGGGATGACCTCATTTTGGTCATACAGGTTTATCTCAATCTGAGGGTTGTCCGAAGCACTAGGGGACGCCGATGCAGACTGCGTGGTTGGGAGATGCGTGGCTGCGGGACTAAGGGTTTCCAATATGGAGGCCATGAGGGACAGGACCCCGGAAGCAGAAGGTTGGGGAGGCAGGTGAGCGTTCCAAACCGGACTTCGTGATGGGCCTGGCCCTATGGTAGAGCGCCAGGGATGGGACCCCCGCAGGTCGAGGATCCACGGGCGTTGTCCTCGCTGCATTCCATCTTGTGGATTGCCTCCTGGCGGTGATCGGTTGCGGACACTCACAATGCCCTTCAAGGCCCCGGGGGGGTCGGCCCAGCAGACGTGCAGCGCCCGAATGACTTCGCCGGGCGTTTTCCGGCCAATTCTCACGAGCGTTCTGCCCAAACCAGGATTGGTTTGGGCAGAACGCTCGTGAGAATTGGCCGGCGTAGGGCAGCCCTGCGGACAGCCCTGCTCTCCATGGCCCAGGGCCCTTTCTCGCCCAGGGCTTGTTGCTGACGCCCCGAAATGGCACGGAAAAGAAGCGGCCCACCTGGGCACGCCGGCGCAGTGGAGCGTTCCCGGAGCAGAGTTGAAGGACGGGTGGTGGCCTGGTGTGCGCCTCCGTCTTGGGTAGATCGGGCGGTCAAGGATGGGGATGACCTCATTTTGGTCATACAGGTTTATCACACTCTGAGCGTTGTCTGAAGCACCAGGAGGCGCCGATGGAGACCGCGTGGTTGGGAGATGCGTGGCTGCGGGACTAAGGGTTTCCAATATGGAGGCCATGAGGGGCAGGACCCCGGAAGCGGAAGGTTGGGGAAGCAGGCGAGCGTTCCAGACCGGACTTTGTGATGGGCCAGGCCCCATGGTAGACCGCCAGGGATGGGACCCCCGCAGGTCGAGGATCCACGGGCGTTGTCCTCGCTGCATTCCATCTTGTGGAGTGCCTCCTGGCGGCGATCCGGTGCGGACACTCACAATGCCCTTCAAGGCCCCGGGGTGGGGCGGCCCAGCAGACGTGCAGCGCCCGAATGACTTCGCCAGGCGTTTTCCGGCCAATTCTCACGAGCGTTCTGCCCAAACCAGGATTGGTTTGGGCAGAACGCTCGTGAGAATTGGCCGGCGTAGGTCAGCCCTGCGGACAGCCCTGCTCTCCATGGCCCAGGGCCCTTTATCGCCCAGAACCCTTTCTCGCCCAGGGCTTGTTGCTGCCGCCCAGAAATGGCACGGAAAAGAAGCGGCCCAACTGGGCACGCCGGCGCAGTGGAGTGTTCCCGGCTCAGAGTTGAAGGACGGGTGGTGGACTGGTGTGCGCCTCCGTCTTTCAGGTAGATGGGGCGGCAAAGGATGGGGATGACCTCATTTTGGTCATACAGGTTTATCTCAATCTGAGGGTTGTCCGAAGCACCAGGGGACGCCGATGCAGACTGCGTGGTTGGGAGATGCGTGGCTGCGGGACTAAGGGTTTCCAATATGGAGGCCATGAGGGACAGGACCCCGGAAGCAGAAGGTTGGGGAGGCAGGTGAGCGTTCCAAACCGGACTTCGTGATGGGCCTGGCCCTATTGTAGAGCGACAGGGATGGGACCCCCGCAGGTCGAGGATCCACGGGCGTTGTCCTCGCTGCATTCCATCTTGTGGATTGCCTCCTGGCGGTGATCGGTTGCGGACACTCACAATGCCCTTCAAGGCCCCGGGGGGGTCGGCCCAGCAGACGTGCAGCGCCCGAATGACTTCGCCGGGCGTTTTCCGGCCAATTCTCACGAGCGTTCTGCCCAAACCAGGATTGGTTTGGGCAGAACGCTCGTGAGAATTGGCCGGCGTAGGGCAGCCCTGCGGACAGCCCTGCTCTCCATGGCCCAGGGCCCTTTCTCGCCCAGGGCTTGTTGCTGCCGCCCCGAAATGGCACGGAAAAGAAGCGGCCCACCTGGGCACGCCGGCGCAGTGGAGCATTCCCGGAGCAGAGTTGAAGGACGGGTGGTGGCCTGGTGTGCGCCTCCGTCTTTCGGGTAGATCGGGCGGTCAAGGATGGGGATGACCTCATTTTGGTCATACAGGTTTATCACACTCTGAGCGTTGTCTGAAGCACCAGGAGGCGCCGATGGAGACTGCGTGGTTGGGAGATGCGTGGCTGCGGGACTAAGGGTTTCCAATATGGAGGCCATGAGGGACAGGACCCCGGAAGCGGAAGGTTGGGGAAGCAGGCGAGCGTTCCAGACCGGACTTTGTGATGGGCCAGGCCCCATGGTAGACCGCCAGGGATGGGACCCCCGCAGGTCGAGGATCCACGGGCGTTGTCCTCGCTGCATTCCATCTTGTGGAGTGCCTCCTGGCGGCGATCCGGTGCGGACACTCACAATGCCCTTCAAGGCCCCGGGGTGGGGCGGCCCAGCAGACGTGCAGCGCCCGAATGAATTCGCCAGGCGTTTTCCGGCCAATTCTCACGAGCGTTCTGCCCAAACCAGGATTGGTTTGGGCAGAACGCTCGTGAGAATTGGCCGGCGTAGGTCAGCCCTGCGGACAGCCCTGCTCTCCATGGCCCAGGGCCCTTTATCGCCCAGGGCCCTTTCTCGCCCAGGGCTTGTTGCTGCCGCCCAGAAATGGCACGGAAAAGAAGCGGCCCAACTGGGCACGCCGGCGCAGTGGAGTGTTCCCGGCTCAGAGTTGAAGGACGGGTGGTGGACTGGTGTGCGCCTCCGTCTTTCAGGTAGATGGGGCGGCAAAGGATGGGGATGACCTCATTTTGGTGAACAGGTTTATCTCACTCTGAGGGTGGTCCGAAGCACCAGGGGACGCCGATGCAGACTGCGTGGTTGGGAGATGCGTGGCTGCGGGACTAAGGGTTTCCAATATGGAGGCCATGAGGGACAGGACCCCGGAAGCAGAAGGTTGGGGAGGCAGGTGAGCGTTCCAAACCGGACTTCGTGATGGGCCTGGCCCTATTGTAGAGCGACAGGGATGGGACCCCCGCAGGTCGAGGATCCACGGGCGTTGTCCTCGCTGCATTCCATCTTGTGGATTGCCTCCTGGCGGTGATCGGTTGCGGACACTCACAATGCCCTTCAAGGCCCCGGGGGGGTCGGCCCAGCAGACGTGCAGCGCCCGAATGACTTCGCCGGGCGTTTTCCGGCCAATTCTCACGAGCGTTCTGCCCAAACCAGGATTGGTTTGGGCAGAACGCTCGTGAGAATTGGCCGGCGTAGGGCAGCCCTGCGGACAGCCCTGCTCTCCATGGCCCAGGGCCCTTTCTCGCCCAGGGCTTGTTGCTGCCGCCCCGAAATGGCACGGAAAAGAAGCGGCCCACCTGGGCACGCCGGCGCAGTGGAGCATTCCCGGAGCAGAGTTGAAGGACGGGTGGTGGCCTGGTGTGCGCCTCCGTCTTTCGGGTAGATCGTGCGGTCAAGGATGGGGATGACCTCATTTTGGTCATACAGGTTTATCACACTCTGAGCGTTGTCTGAAGCACCAGGAGGCGCCGATGGAGACTGCGTGGTTGGGAGATGCGTGGCTGCGGGACTAAGGGTTTCCAATATGGAGGCCATGAGGGACAGGACCCCGGAAGCGGAAGGTTGGGGAGGCAGGCGAGCGTTCCAGACCGGACTTTGTGATGGGCCAGGCCCCATGGTAGACCGCCAGGGATGGGACCCCCGCAGGTCGAGGATCCACGGGCGTTGTCCTCGCTGCATTCCATCTTGTGGAGTGCCTCCTGGCGGCTATCCGGTGCGGACACTCACAATGCCCTTCAAGGCCCCGGGGTGGGGCGGCCCAGCAGACGTGCAGCGCCCGAATGACTTCGCCAGGCGTTTTCCGGCCAATTCTCACGAGCGTTCTGCCCAAACGAGGATTGGTTTGGGCAGAACGCTCGTGAGAATTGGCCAGCGTAGGTGAGCCCTGCGGACAGCCCTGCTCTCCATGGCCCAGGGCCCTTTATCGCCCAGGGCCCTTTCTCGCCCAGGGCTTGTTGCTGCCGCCCAGAAATGGCACGGAAAAGAAGCGGCCCAACTGGGCACGCCGGCGCAGTGGAGTGTTCCCGGCTCAGAGTTGAAGGACGGGTGGTGGACTGGTGTGCGCCTCCGTCTTTCAGGTAGATGGGGCGGCAAAGGATGGGGATGACCTCATTTTGGTCATACAGGTTTATCTCAATCTGAGGGTTGTCCGAAGCACTAGGGGACGCCGATGCAGACTGCGTGGTTGGGAGATGCGTGGCTGCGGGACTAAGGGTTTCCAATATGGAGGCCATGAGGGACAGGACCCCGGAAGCAGAAGGTTGGGGAGGCAGGTGAGCGTTCCAAACCGGACTTCGTGATGGGCCTGGCCCTATGGTAGAGCGCCAGGGATGGGACCCCCGCAGGTCGAGGATCCACGGGCGTTGTCCTCGCTGCATTCCATCTTGTGGATTGCCTCCTGGCGGTGATCGGTTGCGGACACTCACAATGCCCTTCAAGGCCCCGGGGGGGTCGGCCCAGCAGACGTGCAGCGCCCGAATGACTTCGCCGGGCGTTTTCCGGCCAATTCTCACGAGCGTTCTGCCCAAACCAGGATTGGTTTGGGCAGAACGCTCGTGAGAATTGGCCGGCGTAGGGCAGCCCTGTGGACAGCCCTGCTCTCCATGGCCCAGAGCCCTTTCTCGCCCAGGGCTTGTTGCTGACGCCCCGAAATGGCACGGAAAAGAAGCGGCCCACCTGGGCACGCCGGCGCAGTGGAGCGTTCCCGGAGCAGAGTTGAAGGACGGGTGGTGGCCTGGTGTGCGCCTCCGTCTTGGGTAGATCGGGCGGTCAAGGATGGGGATGACCTCATTTTGGTCATACAGGTTTATCACACTCTGAGCGTTGTCTGAAGCACCAGGAGGCGCCGATGGAGACTGCGTGGTTGGGAGATGCGTGGCTGCGGGACTAAGGGTTTCCAATATGGAGGCCATGAGGGACAGGACCCCGGAAGCGGAAGGTTGGGGAAGCAGGCGAGCGTTCCAGACCGGACTTTGTGATGGGCCAGGCCCCATGGTAGACCGCCAGGGATGGGTCCCCCGCAGGTCGAGGATCCACGGGCGTTGTCCTCGCTGCATTCCATCTTGTGGAGTGCCTCCTGGCGGCGATCCGGTGCGGACACTCACAATGCCCTTCAAGGCCCCGGGGTGGGGCGGCCCAGCAGACGTGCAGCGCCCGAATGAATTCGTCAGGCGTTTTCCGGCCAATTGTCACGAGCGTTCTGCCCAAACCAGGATTGGTTTGGGCAGAACGCTCGTGAGAATTGGCCGGCGTAGGTCAGCCCTGCGGACAGCCCTGCTCTCCATGGCCCAGGGCCCTTTATCGCCCAGGGCCCTTTCTCGCCCAGGGCTTGTTGCTGCCGCCCAGAAATGGCACGGAAAAGAAGCGGCCCAACTGGGTACGCCGGCGCAGTGGAGTGTTCCCGGCTCAGAGTTGAAGGACGGGTGGTGGACTGGTGTGCGCCTCCGTCTTTCAGGTAGATGGGGCGGCAAAGGATGTGGATGACCTCATTTTGGTGAACAGGTTTATCTCACTCTGAGGGTGGTCCGAAGCACCAGGGGACGCCGATGCAGACTGCGTGGTTGGGAGATGCGTGGCTGCGGGACTAAGGGTTTCCAATATGGAGGCCATGAGGGACAGGACACCGGAAGCAGAAGGTTGGGGAGGCAGGTGAGCGTTCCAAACCGGACTTCGTGATGGGCCTGGCCCTATGGTAGAGCGCCAGGGATGGGACCCCCGCAGGTCGAGGATCCACGGGCGTTGTCCTCGCTGCATTCCATCTTGTGGATTGCCTCCTGGCGGTGATCGGTTGCGGACACTCACAATGCCCTTCAAGGCCCCGGGGGGTCGGCCCAGCAGACGTGCAGCGCCCGAATGACTTCGCTGGGCGTTTTCCGGCCAATTCTCACGAGCGTTCTGCCCAAACCAGGATTGGTTTGGGCAGAACGCTCGTGAGAATTGGCCGGCGTAGGGCAGCCCTGCGGACAGCCCTGCTCTCCATGGCCCAGGGCCCTTTCTCGCCCAGGGCTTGTTGCTGCCGCCCCGAAATGGCACGGAAAAGAAGCGGCCCACCTGGGCACGTCGGCGCAGTGGAGCGTTCCCGGAGCAGAGTTGAAGGACGGGTGGTGGCCTGGTGTGCGCCTCCGTCTTTCGGGTAGATCGGGCGGTCAAGGATGGGGATGACCTCATTTTGGTCATACAGGTTTATCACACTCTGAGCGTTGTCTGAAGCACCAGGAGGCGCCGATGGAGACTGCGTGGTTGGGAGATGCGTGGCTGCGGGACTAAGGGTTTCCAATATGGAGGCCATGAGGGACAGGACCCCGGAAGCGGAAGGTTGGGGAAGCAGGCGAGCGTTCCAGACCGGACTTTGTGATGGGCCAGGCCCCATGGTAGACCGCCAGGGATGGGACCCCCGCAGGTCGAGGATCCACGGGCGTTGTCATCGCTGCATTCCATCTTGTGGAGTGCCTCCTGGCGGCGATCCGGTGCGGACACTCACAATGCCCTTCAAGGCCCCGGGGTGGGGCGGCCCAGCAGACGTACAGCGCCCGAATGACTTCGCCAGGCGTTTTCCGGCCAATTCTCACGAGCGTTCTGCCCAAACCAGGATTGGTTTGGGCAGAACGCTCGTGAGAATTGGCCGGCGTAGGGCAGCCCTGCGGACAGCCCTGCTCTCCATAGCCCAGGGCCCTTTCTCGCCCAGGGCTTGTTGCTGCCGCCCCGAAATGGCACGGAAAAGAAGCGGCCCACCTGGGCACGCCGGCGCAGTGGAGCGTTCCTGGAGCAGAGTTGAAGGACGGGTGGTGGCCTGGTGTGCGCCTCCGTCTTTCGGGTAGATCGGGCGGTCAAGGATGGGGATGACCTCATTTTGGTCATACAGGTTTATCACACTCTGAGCGTTGTCTGAAGCACCAGGAGGCGCCGATGGAGACTGCGTGGTTGGGAGATGCGTGGCTGCGGGACTAAGGGTTTCCAATATGGAGGCCATGAGGGACAGGACCCCGGAAGCGGAAGGTTGGGGAAGCAGGCGAGCGTTCCAGACCGGACTTTGTGATGGGCCAGGCCCCATGGTAGACCGCCAGGGATGGGACCCCCGCAGTCGAGGATCCACGGGCGTTGTCCTCGCTGCATTCCATCTTGTGGAGTGCCTCCTGGCGGCGATCCGGTGCGGACACTCACAATGCCCTTCAAGGCCCCGGGGTGGGGCGGCCCAGCAGACGTGCAGCGCCCGAATGACTTCGCCAGGCGTTTTCCGGCCAATTCTCACGAGCGTTCTGCCCAAACCAGGATTGGTTTGGGCAGAACGCTCGTGAGAATTGGCCGGCGTAGGTCAGCCCTGCGGACAGCCCTGCTCTCCATTGCCCAGGGCCCTTTATCGCCCAGGGCCCTTTCTCGCCCAGGGCTTGTTGCTGCCGCCCAGAAATGGCACGGAAAAGAAGCGGCCCAACTGGGCACGCCGGCGCAGTGGAGTGTTCCCGGCTCAGAGTTCAAGGACGGGTGGTGGACTGGTGTGCGCCTCCGTCTTTCAGGTAGATGGGGCGGCAAAGGATGGGGATGACCTCATTTTGGTGAACAGGTTTATCTCACTCTGAGGGTTGTCCGAAGCACCAGGGGACGCCGATGCAGACTGCGTGGTTGGGAGATGCGTGGCTGCGGGACTAAGGGTTTCCAATATGGAGGCCATGAGGGACAGGACCCCGGAAGCAGAAGGTTGGGGAGGCAGGTGAGCGTTCCAAACCGGACTTCGTGATGGGCCTGGCCCTATGGTAGAGCGCCAGGGATGGGACCCCCGCAGGTCGAGGATCCACGGGCGTTGTCCTCGCTGCATTCCATCTTGTGGATTGCCTCCTGGCGGTGATCGGATGCGGACACTCACAATGCCCTTCAAGGCCCCGGGGGGGTCGGCCCAGCAGACGTGCAGCGCCCGAATGACTTCGCTGGGCGTTTTCCGGCCAATTCTCACGAGCGTTCTGCCCAAACCAGGATTGGTTTGGGCAGAACGCTCGTGAGAATTGGCCGGCGTAGGGCAGCCCTGCGGACAGCCCTGCTCTCCATGGCCCAGGGCCCTTTCTCGCCCAGGGCTTGTTGCTGCCGCCCCGAAATGGCACGGAAAAGAAGCGGCCCACCTGGGCACGTCGGCGCAGTGGAGCGTTCCCGGAGCAGAGTTGAAGGACGGGTGGTGGCCTGGTGTGCGCCTCCGTCTTTCGGGTAGATCGGGCGGTCAAGGATGGGGATGACCTCATTTTGGTCATACAGGTTTATCACACTCTGAGCGTTGTCTGAAGCACCAGGAGGCGCCGATGGAGACTGCGTGGTTGGGAGATGCGTGGCTTCGGGACTAAGGGTTTCCAATATGGAGGCCATGAGGGACAGGACCCCGGAAGCGGAAGGTTGGGGAAGCAGGCGAGCGTTCCAGACCGGACTTTGTGATGGGCCAGGCCCCATGGTAGACCGCCAGGGATGGGACCCCCGCAGGTCGAGGATCCACGGGCGTTGTCCTCGCTGCATTCCATCTTGTGGAGTGCCTCCTGGCGGCGATCCGGTGCGGACACTCACAATGCCCTTCAAGGCCCCGGGGTGGGGCGGCCCAGCAGACGTGCAGCGCCCGAATGACTTCGCCAGGCGTTTTCCGGCCAATTCTCACGAGCGTTCTGCCCAAACCAGGATTGGTTTGGGCAGAACGCTCGTGAGAATTGGCCGGCGTAGGGCAGCCCTGCGGACAGCCCTGCTCTCCATAGCCCAGGGCCCTTTCTCGCCCAGGGCTTGTTGCTGCCGCCCCGAAATGGCACGGAAAAGAAGCGGCCCACCTGGGCACGCCGGCGCAGTGGAGCGTTCCCGGAGCAGAGTTGAAGGACGGGTGGTGGCCTGGTGTGCGCCTCCGTCTTGGGTAGATCGGGCGGTCAAGGATGGGGATGACCTCATTTTGGTCATACAGGTTTATCACACTCTGAGCGTTGTCTGAAGCACCAGGAGGCGCCGATGGAGACTGCGTGGTTGGGAGATGCGTGGCTGCGGGACTAAGGGTTTCCAATATGGAGGCCATGAGGGACAGGACCCCGGAAGCGGAAGGTTGGGGAAGCAGGCGAGCGTTCCAGACCGGACTTTGTGATGGGCCAGGCCCCATGGTAGAGCGCCAGGGATGGGACCCCCGCAGGTCGAGAATCCACGGGCGTTGTCCTCGCTGCATTCCATCTTGTGGAGTGCCTCCTGGCGGCGATCCGGTGCGGACACTCACAATGCCCTTCAAGGCCCCGGGGTGGGGCGGCCCAGCAGACGTGCAGCGCCCGAATGACTTCGCCAGGCGTTTTCCGGCCAATTGTCACGAGCGTTCTGCCCAAACCAGGATTGGTTTGGGCAGAACGCTCGTGAGAATTGGCCGGCGTAGGTCAGCCCTGCGGACAGCCCTGCTCTCCATGGCCCAGGGCCCTTTATCGCCCAGGGCCCTTTCTCGCCCAGGGCTTGTTGCTGCCGCCCAGAAATGGCACGGAAAAGAAGCGGCCCAACTGGGCACGCCGGCGCAGTGGAGTGTTCCCGGCTCAGAGTTGAAGGACGGGTGGTGGACTGGTGTGCGCCTCCGTCTTTCAGGTAGATGGGGCGGCAAAGTATGGGGATGACCTCATTTTGGTCATACAGGTTTAGTTCACTCTGAGGGTTGTCCGAAGCACCAGGGGACGCCGATGCAGACTGCGTGGTTGGGAGATGCGTGGCTGCGGGACTAAGGGTTTCCAATATGGAGGCCATGAGGGACAGGACCCCGGAAGCAGAAGGTTGGGGAGGCAGGTGAGCGTTCCAAACCGGACTTCGTGATGGGCCTGGCCCTATGGTAGAGCGCCAGGGATGGGACCCCCGCAGGTCGAGGATCCACGGGCGTTGTCCTCGCTGCATTCCATCTTGTGGATTGCCTCCTGGCGGTGATCGGTTACGGACACTCACAATGCCCTTCAAGGCCCCGGGGGGGTCGGCCCAGCAGACGTGCAGCGCCCGAATGACTTCGCCGGGCGTTTTCCGGCCAATTCTCACGAGCGTTCTGCCCAAACCAGGATTGGTTTGGGCAGAACGCTCGTGAGAATTGGCCGGCGTAGGGCAGCCCTGCGGACAGCCCTGCTCTCCATGGCCCAGGGCCCTTTCTCGCCCTGGGCTTGTTGCTGCCGCCCCGAAATGGCACGGAAAAGAAGCGGCCCACCTGGGCACGCCGGCGCAGTGGAGCGTTCCCGGAGCAGAGTTGAAGGACGGGTGGTGGCCTGGTGTGCGCCTCCGTCTTTCGGGTAGATCGGGCGGTCAAGAATGGGGATGACCTCATTTTGGTCATACAGGTTTATCACACTCTGAGCGTTGTCTGAAGCACCAGGAGGCGCCGATGGAGACCGCGTGGTTGGGAGATGCGTGGCTGCGGGACTAAGGGTTTCCAATATGGAGGCCATGAGGGGCAGGACCCCGGAAGCGGAAGGTTGGGGAAGCAGGCGAGCGTTCCAGACCGGACTTTGTGATGGGCCAGGCCCCATGGTAGACCGCCAGGGATGGGACCCCCGCAGGTCGAGGATCCACGGGCGTTGTCCTCGCTGCATTCCATCTTGTGGAGTGCCTCCTGGCGGCTATCCGGTGCGGACACTCACAATGCCCTTCAAGGCCCCGGGGTGGGGCGGCCCAGCAGACGTGCAGCGCCCGAATGACTTCGCCAGGCGTTTTCCGGCCAATTCTCACGAGCGTTCTGCCCAAACGAGGATTGGTTTGGGCAGAACGCTCGTGAGAATTGGCCAGCGTAGGTGAGCCCTGCGGACAGCCCTGCTCTCCATGGCCCAGGGCCCTTTATCGCCCAGGGCCCTTTCTCGCCCAGGGCTTGTTGCTGCCGCCCAGAAATGGCACGGAAAAGAAGCGGCCCAACTGGGCACGCCGGCGCAGTGGAGTGTTCCCGGCTCAGAGTTGAAGGACGGGTGGTGGACTGGTGTGCGCCTCCGTCTTTCAGGTAGATGGGGCGGCAAAGGATGGGGATGACCTCATTTTGGTCATACAGGTTTATCTCAATCTGAGGGTTGTCCGAAGCACTAGGGGACGCCGATGCAGACTGCGTGGTTGGGAGATGCGTGGCTGCGGGACTAAGGGTTTCCAATATGGAGGCCATGAGGGACAGGACCCCGGAAGCAGAAGGTTGGGGAGGCAGGTGAGCGTTCCAAACCGGACTTCGTGATGGGCCTGGCCCTATGGTAGAGCGCCAGGGATGGGACCCCCGCAGGTCGAGGATCCACGGGCGTTGTCCTCGCTGCATTCCATCTTGTGGATTGCCTCCTGGCGGTGATCGGTTGCGGACACTCACAATGCCCTTCAAGGCCCCGGGGGGGTCGGCCCAGCAGACGTGCAGCGCCCGAATGACTTCGCCGGGCGTTTTCCGGCCAATTCTCACGAGCGTTCTGCCCAAACCAGGATTGGTTTGGGCAGAACGCTCGTGAGAATTGGCCGGCGTAGGGCAGCCCTGCGGACAGCCCTGCTCTCCATGGCCCAGGGCCCTTTCTCGCCCAGGGCTTGTTGCTGACGCCCCGAAATGGCACGGAAAAGAAGCGGCCCACCTGGGCACGCCGGCGCAGTGGAGCGTTCCCGGAGCAGAGTTGAAGGACGGGTGGTGGCCTGGTGTGCGCCTCCGTCTTGGGTAGATCGGGCGGTCAAGGATGGGGATGACCTCATTTTGGTCATACAGGTTTATCACACTCTGAGCGTTGTCTGAAGCACCAGGAGGCGCCGATGGAGACCGCGTGGTTGGGAGATGCGTGGCTGCGGGACTAAGGGTTTCCAATATGGAGGCCATGAGGGGCAGGACCCCGGAAGCGGAAGGTTGGGGAAGCAGGCGAGCGTTCCAGACCGGACTTTGTGATGGGCCAGGCCCCATGGTAGACCGCCAGGGATGGGACCCCCGCAGGTCGAGGATCCACGGGCGTTGTCCTCGCTGCATTCCATCTTGTGGAGTGCCTCCTGGCGGCGATCCGGTGCGGACACTCACAATGCCCTTCAAGGCCCCGGGGTGGGGCGGCCCAGCAGACGTGCAGCGCCCGAATGACTTCGCCAGGCGTTTTCCGGCCAATTCTCACGAGCGTTCTGCCCAAACCAGGATTGGTTTGGGCAGAACGCTCGTGAGAATTGGCCGGCGTAGGTCAGCCCTGCGGACAGCCCTGCTCTCCATGGCCCAGGGCCCTTTATCGCCCAGAACCCTTTCTCGCCCAGGGCTTGTTGCTGCCGCCCAGAAATGGCACGGAAAAGAAGCGGCCCAACTGGGCACGCCGGCGCAGTGGAGTGTTCCCGGCTCAGAGTTGAAGGACGGGTGGTGGACTGGTGTGCGCCTCCGTCTTTCAGGTAGATGGGGCGGCAAAGGATGGGGATGACCTCATTTTGGTCATACAGGTTTATCTCAATCTGAGGGTTGTCCGAAGCACCAGGGGACGCCGATGCAGACTGCGTGGTTGGGAGATGCGTGGCTGCGGGACTAAGGGTTTCCAATATGGAGGCCATGAGGGACAGGACCCCGGAAGCAGAAGGTTGGGGAGGCAGGTGAGCGTTCCAAACCGGACTTCGTGATGGGCCTGGCCCTATTGTAGAGCGACAGGGATGGGACCCCCGCAGGTCGAGGATCCACGGGCGTTGTCCTCGCTGCATTCCATCTTGTGGATTGCCTCCTGGCGGTGATCGGTTGCGGACACTCACAATGCCCTTCAAGGCCCCGGGGGGGTCGGCCCAGCAGACGTGCAGCGCCCGAATGACTTCGCCGGGCGTTTTCCGGCCAATTCTCACGAGCGTTCTGCCCAAACCAGGATTGGTTTGGGCAGAACGCTCGTGAGAATTGGCCGGCGTAGGGCAGCCCTGCGGACAGCCCTGCTCTCCATGGCCCAGGGCCCTTTCTCGCCCAGGGCTTGTTGCTGCCGCCCCGAAATGGCACGGAAAAGAAGCGGCCCACCTGGGCACGCCGGCGCAGTGGAGCATTCCCGGAGCAGAGTTGAAGGACGGGTGGTGGCCTGGTGTGCGCCTCCGTCTTTCGGGTAGATCGGGCGGTCAAGGATGGGGATGACCTCATTTTGGTCATACAGGTTTATCACACTCTGAGCGTTGTCTGAAGCACCAGGAGGCGCCGATGGAGACTGCGTGGTTGGGAGATGCGTGGCTGCGGGACTAAGGGTTTCCAATATGGAGGCCATGAGGGACAGGACCCCGGAAGCGGAAGGTTGGGGAAGCAGGCGAGCGTTCCAGACCGGACTTTGTGATGGGCCAGGCCCCATGGTAGACCGCCAGGGATGGGACCCCCGCAGGTCGAGGATCCACGGGCGTTGTCCTCGCTGCATTCCATCTTGTGGAGTGCCTCCTGGCGGCGATCCGGTGCGGACACTCACAATGCCCTTCAAGGCCCCGGGGTGGGGCGGCCCAGCAGACGTGCAGCGCCCGAATGAATTCGCCAGGCGTTTTCCGGCCAATTCTCACGAGCGTTCTGCCCAAACCAGGATTGGTTTGGGCAGAACGCTCGTGAGAATTGGCCGGCGTAGGTCAGCCCTGCGGACAGCCCTGCTCTCCATGGCCCAGGGCCCTTTATCGCCCAGGGCCCTTTCTCGCCCAGGGCTTGTTGCTGCCGCCCAGAAATGGCACGGAAAAGAAGCGGCCCAACTGGGCACGCCGGCGCAGTGGAGTGTTCCCGGCTCAGAGTTGAAGGACGGGTGGTGGACTGGTGTGCGCCTCCGTCTTTCAGGTAGATGGGGCGGCAAAGGATGGGGATGACCTCATTTTGGTGAACAGGTTTATCTCACTCTGAGGGTGGTCCGAAGCACCAGGGGACGCCGATGCAGACTGCGTGGTTGGGAGATGCGTGGCTGCGGGACTAAGGGTTTCCAATATGGAGGCCATGAGGGACAGGACCCCGGAAGCAGAAGGTTGGGGAGGCAGGTGAGCGTTCCAAACCGGACTTCGTGATGGGCCTGGCCCTATTGTAGAGCGACAGGGATGGGACCCCCGCAGGTCGAGGATCCACGGGCGTTGTCCTCGCTGCATTCCATCTTGTGGATTGCCTCCTGGCGGTGATCGGTTGCGGACACTCACAATGCCCTTCAAGGCCCCGGGGGGGTCGGCCCAGCAGACGTGCAGCGCCCGAATGACTTCGCCGGGCGTTTTCCGGCCAATTCTCACGAGCGTTCTGCCCAAACCAGGATTGGTTTGGGCAGAACGCTCGTGAGAATTGGCCGGCGTAGGGCAGCCCTGCGGACAGCCCTGCTCTCCATGGCCCAGGGCCCTTTCTCGCCCAGGGCTTGTTGCTGCCGCCCCGAAATGGCACGGAAAAGAAGCGGCCCACCTGGGCACGCCGGCGCAGTGGAGCATTCCCGGAGCAGAGTTGAAGGACGGGTGGTGGCCTGGTGTGCGCCTCCGTCTTTCGGGTAGATCGTGCGGTCAAGGATGGGGATGACCTCATTTTGGTCATACAGGTTTATCACACTCTGAGCGTTGTCTGAAGCACCAGGAGGCGCCGATGGAGACTGCGTGGTTGGGAGATGCGTGGCTGCGGGACTAAGGGTTTCCAATATGGAGGCCATGAGGGACAGGACCCCGGAAGCGGAAGGTTGGGGAGGCAGGCGAGCGTTCCAGACCGGACTTTGTGATGGGCCAGGCCCCATGGTAGACCGCCAGGGATGGGACCCCCGCAGGTCGAGGATCCACGGGCGTTGTCCTCGCTGCATTCCATCTTGTGGAGTGCCTCCTGGCGGCTATCCGGTGCGGACACTCACAATGCCCTTCAAGGCCCCGGGGTGGGGCGGCCCAGCAGACGTGCAGCGCCCGAATGACTTCGCCAGGCGTTTTCCGGCCAATTCTCACGAGCGTTCTGCCCAAACGAGGATTGGTTTGGGCAGAACGCTCGTGAGAATTGGCCAGCGTAGGTGAGCCCTGCGGACAGCCCTGCTCTCCATGGCCCAGGGCCCTTTATCGCCCAGGGCCCTTTCTCGCCCAGGGCTTGTTGCTGCCGCCCAGAAATGGCACGGAAAAGAAGCGGCCCAACTGGGCACGCCGGCGCAGTGGAGTGTTCCCGGCTCAGAGTTGAAGGACGGGTGGTGGACTGGTGTGCGCCTCCGTCTTTCAGGTAGATGGGGCGGCAAAGGATGGGGATGACCTCATTTTGGTCATACAGGTTTATCTCAATCTGAGGGTTGTCCGAAGCACTAGGGGACGCCGATGCAGACTGCGTGGTTGGGAGATGCGTGGCTGCGGGACTAAGGGTTTCCAATATGGAGGCCATGAGGGACAGGACCCCGGAAGCAGAAGGTTGGGGAGGCAGGTGAGCGTTCCAAACCGGACTTCGTGATGGGCCTGGCCCTATGGTAGAGCGCCAGGGATGGGACCCCCGCAGGTCGAGGATCCACGGGCGTTGTCCTCGCTGCATTCCATCTTGTGGATTGCCTCCTGGCGGTGATCGGTTGCGGACACTCACAATGCCCTTCAAGGCCCCGGGGGGGTCGGCCCAGCAGACGTGCAGCGCCCGAATGACTTCGCCGGGCGTTTTCCGGCCAATTCTCACGAGCGTTCTGCCCAAACCAGGATTGGTTTGGGCAGAACGCTCGTGAGAATTGGCCGGCGTAGGGCAGCCCTGTGGACAGCCCTGCTCTCCATGGCCCAGGGCCCTTTCTCGCCCAGGGCTTGTTGCTGACGCCCCGAAATGGCACGGAAAAGAAGCGGCCCACCTGGGCACGCCGGCGCAGTGGAGCGTTCCCGGAGCAGAGTTGAAGGACGGGTGGTGGCCTGGTGTGCGCCTCCGTCTTGGGTAGATCGGGCGGTCAAGGATGGGGATGACCTCATTTTGGTCATACAGGTTTATCACACTCTGAGCGTTGTCTGAAGCACCAGGAGGCGCCGATGGAGACTGCGTGGTTGGGAGATGCGTGGCTGCGGGACTAAGGGTTTCCAATATGGAGGCCATGAGGGACAGGACCCCGGAAGCGGAAGGTTGGGGAAGCAGGCGAGCGTTCCAGACCGGACTTTGTGATGGGCCAGGCCCCATGGTAGACCGCCAGGGATGGGTCCCCCGCAGGTCGAGGATCCACGGGCGTTGTCCTCGCTGCATTCCATCTTGTGGAGTGCCTCCTGGCGGCGATCCGGTGCGGACACTCACAATGCCCTTCAAGGCCCCGGGGTGGGGCGGCCCAGCAGACGTGCAGCGCCCGAATGAATTCGTCAGGCGTTTTCCGGCCAATTGTCACGAGCGTTCTGCCCAAACCAGGATTGGTTTGGGCAGAACGCTCGTGAGAATTGGCCGGCGTAGGTCAGCCCTGCGGACAGCCCTGCTCTCCATGGCCCAGGGCCCTTTATCGCCCAGGGCCCTTTCTCGCCCAGGGCTTGTTGCTGCCGCCCAGAAATGGCACGGAAAAGAAGCGGCCCAACTGGGTACGCCGGCGCAGTGGAGTGTTCCCGGCTCAGAGTTGAAGGACGGGTGGTGGACTGGTGTGCGCCTCCGTCTTTCAGGTAGATGGGGCGGCAAAGGATGTGGATGACCTCATTTTGGTGAACAGGTTTATCTCACTCTGAGGGTGGTCCGAAGCACCAGGGGACGCCGATGCAGACTGCGTGGTTGGGAGATGCGTGGCTGCGGGACTAAGGGTTTCCAATATGGAGGCCATGAGGGACAGGACACCGGAAGCAGAAGGTTGGGGAGGCAGGTGAGCGTTCCAAACCGGACTTCGTGATGGGCCTGGCCCTATGGTAGAGCGCCAGGGATGGGACCCCCGCAGGTCGAGGATCCACGGGCGTTGTCCTCGCTGCATTCCATCTTGTGGATTGCCTCCTGGCGGTGATCGGTTGCGGACACTCACAATGCCCTTCAAGGCCCCGGGGGGTCGGCCCAGCAGACGTGCAGCGCCCGAATGACTTCGCTGGGCGTTTTCCGGCCAATTCTCACGAGCGTTCTGCCCAAACCAGGATTGGTTTGGGCAGAACGCTCGTGAGAATTGGCCGGCGTAGGGCAGCCCTGCGGACAGCCCTGCTCTCCATGGCCCAGGGCCCTTTCTCGCCCAGGGCTTGTTGCTGCCGCCCCGAAATGGCACGGAAAAGAAGCGGCCCACCTGGGCACGTCGGCGCAGTGGAGCGTTCCCGGAGCAGAGTTGAAGGACGGGTGGTGGCCTGGTGTGCGCCTCCGTCTTTCGGGTAGATCGGGCGGTCAAGGATGGGGATGACCTCATTTTGGTCATACAGGTTTATCACACTCTGAGCGTTGTCTGAAGCACCAGGAGGCGCCGATGGAGACTGCGTGGTTGGGAGATGCGTGGCTGCGGGACTAAGGGTTTCCAATATGGAGGCCATGAGGGACAGGACCCCGGAAGCGGAAGGTTGGGGAAGCAGGCGAGCGTTCCAGACCGGACTTTGTGATGGGCCAGGCCCCATGGTAGACCGCCAGGGATGGGACCCCCGCAGGTCGAGGATCCACGGGCGTTGTCATCGCTGCATTCCATCTTGTGGAGTGCCTCCTGGCGGCGATCCGGTGCGGACACTCACAATGCCCTTCAAGGCCCCGGGGTGGGGCGGCCCAGCAGACGTACAGCGCCCGAATGACTTCGCCAGGCGTTTTCCGGCCAATTCTCACGAGCGTTCTGCCCAAACCAGGATTGGTTTGGGCAGAACGCTCGTGAGAATTGGCCGGCGTAGGGCAGCCCTGCGGACAGCCCTGCTCTCCATAGCCCAGGGCCCTTTCTCGCCCAGGGCTTGTTGCTGCCGCCCCGAAATGGCACGGAAAAGAAGCGGCCCACCTGGGCACGCCGGCGCAGTGGAGCGTTCCTGGAGCAGAGTTGAAGGACGGGTGGTGGCCTGGTGTGCGCCTCCGTCTTTCGGGTAGATCGGGCGGTCAAGGATGGGGATGACCTCATTTTGGTCATACAGGTTTATCACACTCTGAGCGTTGTCTGAAGCACCAGGAGGCGCCGATGGAGACTGCGTGGTTGGGAGATGCGTGGCTGCGGGACTAAGGGTTTCCAATATGGAGGCCATGAGGGACAGGACCCCGGAAGCGGAAGGTTGGGGAAGCAGGCGAGCGTTCCAGACCGGACTTTGTGATGGGCCAGGCCCCATGGTAGACCGCCAGGGATGGGACCCCCGCAGGTCGAGGATCCACGGGCGTTGTCCTCGCTGCATTCCATCTTGTGGAGTGCCTCCTGGCGGCGATCCGGTGCGGACACTCACAATGCCCTTCAAGGCCCCGGGGTGGGGCGGCCCAGCAGACGTGCAGCGCCCGAATGACTTCGCCAGGCGTTTTCCGGCCAATTCTCACGAGCGTTCTGCCCAAACCAGGATTGGTTTGGGCAGAACGCTCGTGAGAATTGGCCGGCGTAGGTCAGCCCTGCGGACAGCCCTGCTCTCCATTGCCCAGGGCCCTTTATCGCCCAGGGCCCTTTCTCGCCCAGGGCTTGTTGCTGCCGCCCAGAAATGGCACGGAAAAGAAGCGGCCCAACTGGGCACGCCGGCGCAGTGGAGTGTTCCCGGCTCAGAGTTCAAGGACGGGTGGTGGACTGGTGTGCGCCTCCGTCTTTCAGGTAGATGGGGCGGCAAAGGATGGGGATGACCTCATTTTGGTGAACAGGTTTATCTCACTCTGAGGGTTGTCCGAAGCACCAGGGGACGCCGATGCAGACTGCGTGGTTGGGAGATGCGTGGCTGCGGGACTAAGGGTTTCCAATATGGAGGCCATGAGGGACAGGACCCCGGAAGCAGAAGGTTGGGGAGGCAGGTGAGCGTTCCAAACCGGACTTCGTGATGGGCCTGGCCCTATGGTAGAGCGCCAGGGATGGGACCCCCGCAGGTCGAGGATCCACGGGCGTTGTCCTCGCTGCATTCCATCTTGTGGATTGCCTCCTGGCGGTGATCGGATGCGGACACTCACAATGCCCTTCAAGGCCCCGGGGGGGTCGGCCCAGCAGACGTGCAGCGCCCGAATGACTTCGCTGGGCGTTTTCCGGCCAATTCTCACGAGCGTTCTGCCCAAACCAGGATTGGTTTGGGCAGAACGCTCGTGAGAATTGGCCGGCGTAGGGCAGCCCTGCGGACAGCCCTGCTCTCCATGGCCCAGGGCCCTTTCTCGCCCAGGGCTTGTTGCTGCCGCCCCGAAATGGCACGGAAAAGAAGCGGCCCACCTGGGCACGTCGGCGCAGTGGAGCGTTCCCGGAGCAGAGTTGAAGGACGGGTGGTGGCCTGGTGTGCGCCTCCGTCTTTCGGGTAGATCGGGCGGTCAAGGATGGGGATGACCTCATTTTGGTCATACAGGTTTATCACACTCTGAGCGTTGTCTGAAGCACCAGGAGGCGCCGATGGAGACTGCGTGGTTGGGAGATGCGTGGCTTCGGGACTAAGGGTTTCCAATATGGAGGCCATGAGGGACAGGACCCCGGAAGCGGAAGGTTGGGGAAGCAGGCGAGCGTTCCAGACCGGACTTTGTGATGGGCCAGGCCCCATGGTAGACCGCCAGGGATGGGACCCCCGCAGGTCGAGGATCCACGGGCGTTGTCCTCGCTGCATTCCATCTTGTGGAGTGCCTCCTGGCGGCGATCCGGTGCGGACACTCACAATGCCCTTCAAGGCCCCGGGGTGGGGCGGCCCAGCAGACGTGCAGCGCCCGAATGACTTCGCCAGGCGTTTTCCGGCCAATTCTCACGAGCGTTCTGCCCAAACCAGGATTGGTTTGGGCAGAACGCTCGTGAGAATTGGCCGGCGTAGGGCAGCCCTGCGGACAGCCCTGCTCTCCATAGCCCAGGGCCCTTTCTCGCCCAGGGCTTGTTGCTGCCGCCCCGAAATGGCACGGAAAAGAAGCGGCCCACCTGGGCACGCCGGCGCAGTGGAGCGTTCCCGGAGCAGAGTTGAAGGACGGGTGGTGGCCTGGTGTGCGCCTCCGTCTTTGGGGTAGATCGGGCGGTCAAGGATGGGGATGACCTCATTTTGGTCATACAGGTTTATCACACTCTGAGCGTTGTCTGAAGCACCAGGAGGCGCCGATGGAGACTGCGTGGTTGGGAGATGCGTGTCTGCGGGACTAAGGGTTTCCAATATGGAGGCCATGAGGGACAGGACCCCGGAAGCGGAAGGTTGGGGAAGCAGGCGAGCGTTCCAGACCGGACTTTGTGATGGGCCAGGCCCCATGGTAGACCGCCAGGGATGGGACCCCCGCAGGTCGAGGATCCACGGGCGTTGTCCTCGCTGCATTCCATCTTGTGGAGTGCCTCCTGGCGGCGATCCGGTGCGGACACTCACAATGCCCTTCAAGGCCCCGGGGTGGGGCGGCCCAGCAGACGTGCAGCGCCCGAATGACTTCGCCGGGCGTTTTCCGGCCAATTCTCACGAGCGTTCTGCCCAAACCAGGATTGGTTTGGGCAGAACGCTCGTGAGAATTGGCCGGCGTAGGTCAGCCCTGCGGACAGCCCTGCTCTCCATTGCCCAGGGCCCTTTATCGCCCAGGGCCCTTTCTCGCCCAGGGCTTGTTGCTGCCGCCCAGAAATGGCACGGAAAAGAAGCGGCCCAACTGGGCACGCCGGCGCAGTGGAGTGTTCCCGGCTCAGAGTTGAAGGACGGGTGGTGGACTGGTGTGCGCCACCGTCTTTCAGGTAGATGGGGCGGCAAAGGATGGGGATGACCTCATTTTGGTGAACAGGTTTATCTCACTCTGAGGGTTGTCCGAAGCACCAGGGGACGCCGATGCAGACTGCGTGGTTGGGAGATGCGTGGCTGCGGGACTAAGGGTTTCCAATATGGAGGCCATGAGGGACAGGACCCCGGAAGCAGAAGGTTGGGGAGGCAGGTGAGCGTTCCAAACCGGACTTCGTGATGGGCCTGGCCCTATGGTAGAGCGCCAGGGATGGGACCCCCGCAGGTCGAGGATCCACGGGCGTTGTCCTCGCTGCATTCCATCTTGTGGATTGCCTCCTGGCGGTGATCGGATGCGGACACTCACAATGCCCTTCAAGGCCCCGGGGGGGTCGGCCCAGCAGACGTGCAGCGCCCGAATGACTTCGCCGGGCGTTTTCCGGCCAATTCTCACGAGCGTTCTGCCCAAACCAGGATTGGTTTGGGCAGAACGCTCGTGAGAATTGGCCGGCGTAGGGCAGCCCTGCGGACAGCCCTGCTCTCCATGGCCCAGGGCCCTTTCTCGCCCAGGGCTTGTTGCTGCCGCCCCGAAATGGCACGGAAAAGAAGCGGCCCACCTGGGCACGCCGGCGCAGTGGAGCGTTCCCGGAGCAGAGTTGAAGGACGGGTGGTGGCCTGGTGTGCGCCTCCGTCTTTCGGGTAGATCGGGCGGTCAAGGATGGGGATGACCTCATTTTGGTCATACAGGTTTATCACACTCTGAGCGTTGTCTGAAGCACCAGGAGGCGCCGATGGAGACTGCGTGGTTGGGAGATGCGTGGCTGCGGGACTAAGGGTTTCCAATATGGAGGCCATGAGGGACAGGACCCCGGAAGCGGAAGGTTGGGGAAGCAGGCGAGCGTTCCAGACCGGACTTTGTGATGGGCCAGGCCCCATGGTAGACCGCCAGGGATGGGACCCCCGCAGGTCGAGGATCCACGGGCGTTGTCCTCGCTGCATTCCATCTTGTGGAGTGCCTCCTGGCGGCGATCCGGTGCGGACACTCACAATGCCCTTCAAGGCCCCGGGGTGGGGCGGCCCAGCAGACGTGCAGCGCCCGAATGACTTCGCCGGGCGTTTTCCGGCCAATTCTCACGAGCGTTCTGCCCAAACCAGGATTGGTTTGGGCAGAACGCTCGTGAGAATTGGCCGGCGTAGGTCAGCCCTGCGGACAGCCCTGCTCTCCATGGCCCAGGGCCCTTTATCGCCCAGGGCCCTTTCTCGCCCAGGGCTTGTTGCTGCCGCCCAGAAATGGCACGGAAAAGAAGCGGCCCAACTGGGCACGCCGGCGCAGTGGAGTGTTCCCGGCTCAGAGTTGAAGGACGGGTGGTGGACTGGTGTGCGCCTCCGTCTTTCAGGTAGATGGGGCGGCAAAGGATGGGGATGACGTCATTTTGGTGAACAGGTTTATCTCACTCTGAGGGTTGTCCGAAGCACCAGGGGACGCCGATGCAGACTGCGTGGTTGGGAGATGCGTGGCTGCGGGACTAAGGGTTTCCAATATGGAGGCCATGAGGGACAGGACCCCGGAAGCAGAAGGTTGGGGAGGCAGGTGAGCGTTCCAAACCGGAATTCGTGATGGGCCTGGCCCTATGGTAGAGCGCCAGGGATGGGACCCCCGCAGGTCGAGGATCCACGGGCGTTGTCCAAGCTGCATTCCATCTTGTGGATTGCCTCCTGGCGGTGATCGGTTGCGGACACTCACAATGCCCTTCAAGGCCCCGGGGGGGTCGGCCCAGCAGACGTGCAGCGCCCGAATGAATTCGCCGGGCGTTTTCCGGCCAATTCTCACGAGCGTTCTGCCCAAACCAGGATTGGTTTGGGCAGAACGCTCGTGAGAATTGGCCGGCGTAGGGCAGCCCTGCGGACAGCCCTGCTCTCCATGGCCCAGGGCCCTTTCTCGCCCAGGGCTTGTTGCTGCCGCCCCGAAATGGCACGGAAAAGAAGCGGCCAACCTGGGCACACTGGCGCAGTGGAGCGTTCCCAGAGCAGAGTTGAAGGACGGGTGGTGGCCTGGTGTGCGCCACCGTCTTTCGGGTAGATCGGGCGGTCAAGGATGGGGATGACCTCATTTTGGTCATACAGGTTTATCACACTCTGAGCGTTGTCTGAAGCACCAGGAGGCGCCGATGGAGACTGCGTTGTTGGGAGATGCGTGGCTGCGGGACTAAGGGTTTCCAATATGGAGGCCATGAGGGACAGGACCCCGGAAGCGGAAGGTTGGGGAAGCAGGCGAGCGTTCCAGACCGGACTTTGTGATGGGCCAGGCCCCATGGTAGACCGCCAGGGATGGGACCCCCGCAGGTCGAGGATCCACGGGCGTTGTCCTCGCTGCATTCCATCTTGTGGAGTGCCTCCTGGCGGCGATCCGGTGCGGACACTCACAATGCCCTTCAAGGCCCCGGGGTGGGGCGGCCCAGCAGACGTGCAGCGCCCGAATGACTTCGCCAGGCGTTTTCCGGCCAATTCTCACGAGCGTTCTGCCCAAACCAGGATTGGTTTGGGCAGAACGCTCGTGAGAATTGGCCGGCGTAGGGCAGCCCTGCGGACAGCCCTGCTCTCCATAGCCCAGGGCCCTTTCTCGCCCAGGGCTTGTTGCTGCCGCCCCGAAATGGCACGGAAAAGAAGCGGCCCACCTGGGCACGCCGGCGCAGTGGAGCGTTCCCGGAGCAGAGTTGAAGGACGGGTGGTGGCCTGGTGTGCGCCTCCGTCTTTCGGGTAGATCGGGCGGTCAAGGATGGGGATGACCTCATTTTGGTCATACAGGTTTATCACACTCTGAGCGTTGTCTGAAGCACCAGGAGGCGCCGATGGAGACTGCGTGGTTGGGAGATGCGTGGCTGCGGGACTAAGGGTTTCCAATATGGAGGCCATGAGGGACAGGACCCCGGAAGCGGAAGGTTGGGGAAGCAGGCGAGCGTTCCAGACCGGACTTTGTGATGGGCCAGGCCCCATGGTAGACCGCCAGGGATGGGACCCCCGCAGGTCGAGGATCCACGGGCGTTGTCCTCGCTGCATTCCATCTTGTGGAGTGCCTCCTGGCGGCGATCCGGTGCGGACACTCACAATGCCCTTCAAGGCCCCGGGGTGGGGCGGCCCAGCAGACGTGCAGCGCCCGAATGACTTCGCCGGGCGTTTTCCGGCCAATTCTCACGAGCGTTCTGCCCAAACCAGGATTGGTTTGGGCAGAACGCTCGTGAGAATTGGCCGGCGTAGGTCAGCCCTGCGGACAGCCCTGCTCTCCATGGCCCAGGGCCCTTTATCGCCCAGGGCCCTTTCTCGCCCAGGGCTTGTTGCTGCCGCCCAGAAATGGCACGGAAAAGAAGCGGCCCAACTGGGCACGCCGGCGCAGTGGAGTGTTCCCGGCTCAGAGTTGAAGGACGGGTGGTGGACTGGTGTGCGCCTCCGTCTTTCAGGTAGATGGGGCGGCAAAGGATGGGGATGACCTCATTTTGGTGAACAGGTTTATCTCACTCTGAGGGTTGTCCGAAGCACCAGGGGACGCCGATGCAGACTGCGTGGTTGGGAGATGCGTGGCTGCGGGACTAAGGGTTTCCAATATGGAGGCCATGAGGGACAGGACCCCAGAAGCAGAAGGTTGGGGAGGCAGGTGTGCGTTCCAAACCGGACTTCGTGATGGGCCTGGCCCTATGGTAGAGCGCCAGGGATGGGACCCCCGCAGGTCGAGGATCCACGGGCGTTGTCCTCGCTGCATTCCATCTTGTGGATTGCCTCCTGGCGGTGATCGGATGCGGACACTCACAATGCCCTTCAAGGCCCCGGGGGGGTCGGCCCAGCAGACGTGCAGCGCCCGAATGACTTCGCCGGGCGTTTTCCGGCCAATTCTCACGAGCGTTCTGCCCAAACCAGGATTGGTTTGGGCAGAACGCTCGTGAGAATTGGCCGGCGTAGGGCAGCCCTGCGGACAGCCCTGCTCTCCATGGCCCAGGGCCCTTTCTCGCCCAGGGCTTGTTGCTGCCGCCCCGAAATGGCACGGAAAAGAAGCGGCCCACCTGGGCACGCCGGCGCAGTGGAGCGTTCCCGGAGCAGAGTTGAAGGACGGGTGGTGGCCTGGTGTGCGCCTCCGTCTTTCAGGTAGATCGGGCGGTCAAGGATGGGGATGACCTCATTTTGGTCATACAGGTTTATCACACTCTGAGCGTTGTCTGAAGCACCAGGAGGCGCCGATGGAGACTGCGTGGTTGGGAGATGCGTGGCTGCGGGACTAAGGGTTTCCAATATGGAGGCCATGAGGGACAGGACCCCGGAAGCGGAAGGTTGGGGAAGCAGGCGAGCGTTCCAGACCGGACTTTGTGATGGGCCAGGCCCCATGGTAGACCGCCAGGGATGGGACCCCCGCAGGTCGAGGATCCACGGGCGTTGTCCTCGCTGCATTCCATCTTGTGGAGTGCCTCCTGGCGGCGATCCGGTGCGGACACTCACAATGCCCTTCAAGGCCCCGGGGTGGGGCGGCCCAGCAGACGTGCAGCGCCCGAATGACTTCGCCGGGCGTTTTCCGGCCAATTCTCACGAGCGTTCTGCCCAAACCAGGATTGGTTTGGGCAGAACGCTCGTGAGAATTGGCCGGCGTAGGTCAGCCCTGCGGACAGCCCTGCTCTCCATGGCCCAGGGCCCTTTATCGCCCAGGGCCCTTTCTCGCCCAGGGCTTGTTGCTGCCGCCCAGAAATGGCACGGAAAAGAAGCGGCCCAACTGGGCACGCCGGCGCAGTGGAGTGTTCCCGGCTCAGAGTTGAAGGACGGGTGGTGGACTGGTGTGCGCCTCCGTCTTTCAGGTAGATGGGGCGGCAAAGGATGGGGATGACGTCATTTTGGTGAACAGGTTTATCTCACTCTGAGGGTTGTCCGAAGCACCAGGGGACGCCGATGCAGACTGCGTGGTTGGGAGATGCGTGGCTGCGGGACTAAGGGTTTCCAATATGGAGGCCATGAGGGACAGGACCCCGGAAGCAGAAGGTTGGGGAGGCAGGTGAGCGTTCCAAACCGGACTTCGTGATGGGCCTGGCCCTATGGTAGAGCGCCAGGGATGGGACCCCCGCAGGTCGAGGATCCACGGGCGTTGTCCTCGCTGCATTCCATCTTGTGGATTGCCTCCTGGCGGTGATCGGTTGCGGACACTCACAATGCCCTTCAAGGCCCCGGGGGGGTCGGCCCAGCAGACGTGCAGCGCCCGAATGACTTCGCCGGGCGTTTTCCGGCCAATTCTCACGAGCGTTCTGCCCAAACCAGGATTGGTTTGGGCAGAACGCTCGTGAGAATTGGCCGGCGTAGGGCAGCCCTGCGGACAGCCCTGCTCTCCATGGCCCAGGGCCCTTTCTCGCCCAGGGCTTGTTGCTGCCGCCCCGAAATGGCACGGAAAAGAAGCGGCCCACCTGGGCACGCCGGCGCAGTGGAGCGTTCCCGGAGCAGAGTTGAAGGACGGGTGGTGGCCTGGTGTGCGCCTCCGTCTTTCGGGTAGATCGGGCGGTCAAGGATGGGGATGACCTCATTTTGGTCATACAGGTTTATCACACTCTGAGCGTTGTCTGAAGCACCAGGAGGCGCCGATGGAGACTGCGTGGTTGGGAGATGCGTGGCTGCGGGACTAAGGGTTTCCAATATGGAGGCCATGAGGGACAGGACCCCGGAAGCGGAAGGTTGGGGAAGCAGGCGAGCGTTCCAGACCGGACTTTGTGATGGGCCAGGCCCCATGGTAGACCGCCAGGGATGGGACCCCCGCAGGTCGAGGATCCACGGGCGTTGTCCTCGCTGCATTCCATCTTGTGGAGTGCCTCCTGGCGGCGATCCGGTGCGGACACTCACAATGCCCTTCAAGGCCCCGGGGTGGGGCGGCCCAGCAGACGTGCAGCGCCCGAATGACTTCGCCGGGCGTTTTCCGGCCAATTCTCACGAGCGTTCTGCCCATTGGTTTGGGCAGAACGCTCGTGAGAATTGGCCGGCGTAGGTCAGCCCTGCGGACAGCCCTGCTCTCCATGGCCCAGGGCCCTTTATCGCCCAGGGCCCTTTCTCGCCCAGGGCTTGTTGCTGCCGCCCAGAAATGGCACGGAAAAGAAGCGGCCCAACTGGGCACGCCGGCGCAGTGGAGTGTTCCCGGCTCAGAGTTGAAGGACGGGTGGTGGACTGGTGTGCGCCTCCGTCTTTCAGGTAGATGGGGCGGCAAAGGATGGGGATGACCTCATTTTGGTGAACAGGTTTATCTCACTCTGAGGGTTGTCCGAAGCACCAGGGGACGCCGATGCAGACTGCGTGGTTGGGAGATGCGTGGCTGCGGGACTAAGGGTTTCCAATATGGAGGCCATGAGGGACAGGACCCCGGAAGCAGAAGGTTGGGGAGGCAGGTGAGCGTTCCAAACCGGAATTCGTGATGGGCCTGGCCCTATGGTAGAGCGCCAGGGATGGGACCCCCGCAGGTCGAGGATCCACGGGCGTTGTCCTCGCTGCATTCCATCTTGTGGATTGCCTCCTGGCGGTGATCGGTTGCGGACACTCACAATGCCCTTCAAGGCCCCGGGGGGGTCGGCCCAGCAGACGTGCAGCGCCCGAATGACTTCGCCGGGCGTTTTCCGGCCAATTCTCACGAGCGTTCTGCCCAAACCAGGATTGGTTTGGGCAGAACGCTCGTGAGAATTGGCCGGCATAGGGCAGCCCTGCGGACAGCCCTGCTCTCCATGGCCCAGGGCCCTTTCTCGCCCAGGGCTTGTTGCTGCCGCCCCGAAATGGCACGGAAAAGAAGCGGCCCACCTGGGCACGCCGGCGCAGTGGAGCGTTCCCGGAGCAGAGTTGAAGGACGGGTGGTGGCCTGGTGTGCGCCTCCGTCTTTCGGGTAGATCGGGCGGTCAAGGATGGGGATGACCTCATTTTGGTCATACAGGTTTATCACACTCTGAGCGTTGTCTGAAGCACCAGGAGGCGCCGATGGAGACTGCGTGGTTGGGAGATGCGTGGCTGCGGGACTAAGGGTTTCCAATATGGAGGCCATGAGGGACAGGACCCCGGAAGCGGAAGGTTGGGGAAGCAGGCGAGCGTTCCAGACCGGACTTTGTGATGGGCCAGGCCCCATGGTAGACCGCCAGGGATGGGACCCCCGCAGGTCGAGGATCCACGGGCGTTGTCCTCGCTGCATTCCATCTTGTGGAGTGCCTCCTGGCGGCGATCCGGTGCGGACACTCACAATGCCCTTCAAGGCCCCGGGGTGGGGCGGCCCAGCAGACGTGCAGCGCCCGAATGACTTCGCCGGGCGTTTTCCGGCCAATTCTCACGAGCGTTCTGCCCAAACCAGGATTGGTTTGGGCAGAACGCTCGTGAGAATTGGCCGGCGTAGGTCAGCCCTGCGGACAGCCCTGCTCTCCATGGCCCAGGGCCCTTTATCGCCCAGGGCCCTTTCTCGCCCAGGGCTTGTTGCTGCCGCCCAGAAATGGCACGGAAAAGAAGCGGCCCAACTGGGCACGCCGGCGCAGTGGAGTGTTCCCGGCTCAGAGTTGAAGGACGGGTGGTGGACTGGTGTGCGCCTCCGTCTTTCAGGTAGATGGGGCGGCAAAGGATGGGGATGACCTCATTTTGGTGAACAGGTTTATCTCACTCTGAGGGTTGTCCGAAGCACCAGGGGACGCCGATGCAGACTGCGTGGTTGGGAGATGCGTGGCTGCGGGACTAAGGGTTTCCAATATGGAGGCCATGAGGGACAGGACCCCGGAAGCAGAAGGTTGGGGAGGCAGGTGAGCGTTCCAAACCGGACTTCGTGATGGGCCTGGCCGTATGGTAGAGCGCCAGGGATGGGACCCCCGCAGGTCGAGGATCCACGGGCGTTGTCCTCGCTGCATTCCATCTTGTGGATTGCCTCCTGGCGGTGATCGGTTGCGGACACTCACAATGCCCTTCAAGGCCCCGGGGGGGTCGGCCCAGCAGACGTGCAGCGCCCGAATGACTTCGCCGGGCGTTTTCCGGCCAATTCTCACGAGCGTTCTGCCCAAACCAGGATTGGTTTGGGCAGAACGCTCGTGAGAATTGGCCGGCGTAGGTCAGCCCTGCGGACAGCCCTGCTCTCCATGGCCCAGGGCCCTTTATCGCCCAGGGCCCTTTCTCGCCCAGGGCTTGTTGCTGCCGCCCAGAAATGGCACGGAAAAGAAGCGGCCCAACTGGGCACGCCGGCGCAGTGGAGTGTTCCCGGCTCAGAGTTGAAGGACGGGTGGTGGACTGGTGTGCGCCTCCGTCTTTTAGGTTGATGGGGCGGCAAAGGATGGGGATGACCTCATTTTGGTGAAGAGGTTTATCTCACTCTGAGGGTTGTCCGAAGCACCAGGGGACGCCGATGCAGACTGCGTGGTTGGGAGATGCGTGGCTGCGGGACTAAGGGTTTCCAATATGGAGGCCATGAGGGACAGGACCCCGGAAGCAGAAGGTTGGGGAGGCAGGTGAGCGTTCCAAACCGGAATTCGTGATGGGCCTGGCCCTATGGTAGAGCGCCAGGGATGGGACCCCCGCAGGTCGAGGATCCACGGGCGTTGTCCTCGCTGCATTCCATCTTGTGGATTGCCTCCTGGCGGTGATCGGTTGCGGACACTCACAATGCCCTTCAAGGCCCCGGGGGGGTCGGCCCAGCAGACGTGCAGCGCCCGAATGACTTCGCCGGGCGTTTTCCGGCCAATTCTCACGAGCGTTCTGCCCAAACCAGGATTGGTTTGGGCAGAACGCTCGTGAGAATTGGCCGGCGTAGGGCAGCCCTGCGGACAGCCCTGCTCTCCATGGCCCAGGGCCCTTTCTCGCCCAGGGCTTGTTGCTGCCGCCCCGAAATGGCACGGAAAAGAAGCGGCCCACCTGGGCACGCCGGCGCAGTGGAGCGTTCCCGGAGCAGAGTTGAAGGACGGGTGGTGGCCTGGTGTGCGCCTCCGTCTTTCGGGTAGATCGGGCGGTCAAGGATGGGGATGACCTCATTTTGGTCATACAGGTTTATCACACTCTGAGCGTTGTCTGAAGCACCAGGAGGCGCCGATGGAGACTGCGTGGTTGGGAGATGCGTGGCTGCGGGACTAAGGGTTTCCAATATGGAGGCCATGAGGGACAGGACCCCGGAAGCGGAAGGTTGGGGAAGCAGGCGAGCGTTCCAGACCGGACTTTGTGATGGGCCAGGCCCCATGGTAGACCGCCAGGGATGGGACCCCCGCAGGTCGAGGATCCACGGGCGTTGTCCTCGCTGCATTCCATCTTGTGGAGTGCCTCCTGGCGGCGATCCGGTGCGGACACTCACAATGCCCTTCAAGGCCCCGGGGTGGGGCGGCCCAGCAGACGTGCAGCGCCCGAATGACTTCGCCGGGCGTTTTCCGGCCAATTCTCACGAGCGTTCTGCCCAAACCAGGATTGGTTTGGGCAGAACGCTCGTGAGAATTGGCCGGCGTAGGTCAGCCCTGCGGACAGCCCTGCTCTCCATTGCCCAGGGCCCTTTATCGCCCAGGGCCCTTTCTCGCCCAGGGCTTGTTGCTGCCGCCCAGAAATGGCACGGAAAAGAAGCGGCCCAACTGGGCACGCCGGCGCAGTGGAGTGTTCCCGGCTCAGAGTTGAAGGACGGGTGGTGGACTGGTGTGCGCCTCCGTCTTTCAGGTAGATGGGGCGGCAAAGGATGGGGATGACCTCATTTTGGTGAACAGGTTTATCTCACTCTGAGGGTTGTCCGAAGCACCAGGGGACGCCGATGCAGACTGCGTGGTTGGGAGATGCGTGGCTGCGGGACTAAGGGTTTCCAATATGGAGGCCATGAGGGACAGGACCCCGGAAGCAGAAGGTTGGGGAGGCAGGTGAGCGTTCCAAACCGGACTTCGTGATGGGCCTGGCCCTATGGTAGAGCGCCAGGGATGGGACCCCCGCAGGTCGAGGATCCACGGGCGTTGTCCTCGCTGCATTCCATCTTGTGGATTGCCTCCTGGCGGTGATCGGATGCGGACACTCACAATGCCCTTCAAGGCCCCGGGGGGGTCGGCCCAGCAGACGTGCAGCGCCCGAATGACTTCGCCGGGCGTTTTCCGGCCAATTCTCACGAGCGTTCTGCCCAAACCAGGATTGGTTTGGGCAGAACGCTCGTGAGAATTGGCCGGCGTAGGGCAGCCCTGCGGACAGCCCTGCTCTCCATGGCCCAGGGCCCTTTCTCGCCCAGGGCCCTTTCTCGCCCAGGGCTTGTTGCTGCCGCCCAGAAATGGCACGGAAAAGAAGCGGCCCAACTGGGCACGCCGGCGCAGTGGAGTGTTCCCGGCTCAGAGTTGAAGGACGGGTGGTGGACTGGTGTGCGCCTCCGTCTTTCAGGTAGATGGGGCGGCAAAGGATGGGGATGACCTCATTTTGGTGAACAGGTTTATCTCACTCTGAGGGTTGTCCGAAGCACCAGGGGACGCCGATGCAGACTGCGTGGTTGGGAGATGCGTGGCTGCGGGACTAAGGGTTTCCAATATGGAGGCCATGAGGGACAGGACCCCGGAAGCAGAAGGTTGGGGAGGCAGGTGAGCGTTCCAAACCGGACTTCGTGATGGGCCTGGCCCTATGGTAGAGCGCCAGGGATGGGACCCCCGCAGGTCGAGGATCCACGGGCGTTGTCCTCGCTGCATTCCATCTTGTGGATTGCCTCCTGGCGGTGATCGGTTGCGGACACTCACAATGCCCTTCAAGGCCCCGGGGGGGTCGGCCCAGCAGACGTGCAGCGCCCGAATGACTTCGCCGGGCGTTTTCCGGCCAATTCTCACGAGCGTTCTGCCCAAACCAGGATTGGTTTGGGCAGAACGCTCGTGAGAATTGGCCGGCGTAGGGCAGCCCTGCGGACAGCCCTGCTCTCCATGGCCCAGGGCCCTTTCTCGCCCAGGGCTTGTTGCTGCCGCCCCGAAATGGCACGGAAAAGAAGCGGCCCACCTGGGCACGCCGGCGCAGTGGAGCGTTCCCGGAGCAGAGTTGAAGGACGGGTGGTGGCCTGGTGTGCGCCTCCGTCTTTCGGGTAGATCGGGCGGTCAAGGATGGGGATGACCTCATTTTGGTCATACAGGTTTATCACACTCTGAGCGTTGTCTGAAGCACCAGGAGGCGACGATGGAGACTGCGTGGTTGGGAGATGCGTGGCTGCGGGACTAAGGGTTTCCAATATGGTGGCCATGAGGGACAGGACCCCGGAAGCGGAAGGTTGGGGAAGCAGGCGAGCGTTCCAGACCGGACTTTGTGATGGGCCAGGCCCCATGGTAGACCGCCAGGGATGGGACCCCCGCAGGTCGAGGATCCACGGGCGTTGTCCTCGCTGCATTCCATCTTGTGGAGTGCCTCCTGGCGGCGATCCGGTGCGGACACTCACAATGCCCTTCAAGGCCCCGGGGTGGGGCGGCCCAGCAGACGTGCAGCGCCCGAATGACTTCGCCGGGCGTTTTCCGGCCAATTCTCACGAGCGTTCTGCCCAAACCAGGATTGGTTTGGGCAGAACGCTCGTGAGAATTGGCCGGCGTAGGTCAGCCCTGCGGACAGCCCTGCTCTCCATGGCCCAGGGCCCTTTATCGCCCAGGGCCCTTTCTCGCCCAGGGCTTGTTGCTGCCGCCCAGAAATGGCACGGAAAAGAAGCGGCCCAACTGGGCACGCCGGCGCAGTGGAGTGTTCCCGGCTCAGATTTGAAGGACGGGTGGTGGACTGGTGTGCGCCTCCGTCTTTCAGGTAGATGGGGCGGCAAAGGATGGGGATGACCTCATTTTGGTGAACAGGTTTATCTCACTCTGAGGGTTGTCCGAAGCACCAGGGGACGCCGATGCAGACTGCGTGGTTGGGAGATGCGTGGCTGCGGGACTAAGGGTTTCCAATTAGGAGGCCATGAGGGACAGGACCCCGGAAGCAGAAGGTTGGGGAGGCAGGTGAGCGTTCCAAACCGGACTTCGTGATGGGCCTGGCCCTATGGTAGAGCGCCAGGGATGGGACCCCCGCAGGTCGAGGATCCACGGGCGTTGTCCAAGCTGCATTCCATCTTGTGGATTGCCTCCTGGCGGTGATCGGTTGCGGACACTCACAATGCCCTTCAAGGCCCCGGGGGGGTCGGCCCAGCAGACGTGCAGCGCCCGAATGACTTCGCCGGGCGTTTTCCGGCCAATTCTCACGAGCGTTCTGCCCAAACCAGGATTGGTTTGGGCAGAACGCTCGTGAGAATTGGCCGGCGTAGGTCAGCCCTGCGGACAGCCCTGCTCTCCATGGCCCAGGGCCCTTTATCGCCCAGGGCCCTTTCTCGCCCAGGGCTTGTTGCTGCCGCCCAGAAATGGCACGGAAAAGAAGCGGCCCAACTGGGCACGCCGGCGCAGTGGAGTGTTCCCGGCTCAGAGTTGAAGGACGGGTGGTGGACTGGTGTGCGCCTCCGTCTTTCAGGTAGATGGGGCGGCAAAGGATGGGGATGACCTCATTTTGGTGAACAGGTTTATCTCACTCTGAGGGTTGTCCGAAGCACCAGGGGACGCCGATGCAGACTGCGTGGTTGGGAGATGCGTGGCTGCGGGACTAAGGGTTTCCAATATGGAGGCCATGAGGGACAGGACCCCGGAAGCAGAAGGTTGGGGAGGCAGGTGAGCGTTCCAAACCGGACTTCGTGATGGGCCTGGCCCTATGGTAGAGCGCCAGGGATGGGACCCCCGCAGGTCGAGGATCCACGGGCGTTGTCCTCGCTGCATTCCATCTTGTGGATTGCCTCCTGGCGGTGATCGGATGCGGACACTCACAATGCCCTTCAAGGCCCCGGGGGGGTCGGCCCAGCAGACGTGCAGCGCCCGAATGACTTCGCCGGGCGTTTTCCGGCCAATTCTCACGAGCGTTCTGCCCAAACCAGGATTGGTTTGGGCAGAACGCTCGTGAGAATTGGCCGGCGTAGGGCAGCCCTGCGGACAGCCCTGCTCTCCATGGCCCAGGGCCCTTTCTCGCCCAGGGCCCTTTCTCGCCCAGGGCTTGTTGCTGCCGCCCAGAAATGGCACGGAAAAGAAGCGGCCCAACTGGGCACGCCGGCGCAGTGGAGTGTTCCCGGCTCAGAGTTGAAGGACGGGTGGTGGACTGGTGTGCGCCTCCGTCTTTCAGGTAGATGGGGCGGCAAAGGATGGGGATGACCTCATTTTGGTGAACAGGTTTATCTCACTCTGAGGGTTGTCCGAAGCACCAGGGGACGCCGATGCAGACTGCGTGGTTGGGAGATGCGTGGCTGCGGGACTAAGGGTTTCCAATATGGAGGCCATGAGGGACAGGACCCCGGAAGCAGAAGGTTGGGGAGGCAGGTGAGCGTTCCAAACCGGACTTCGTGATGGGCCTGGCCCTATGGTAGAGCGCCAGGGATGGGACCCCCGCAGGTCGAGGATCCACGGGCGTTGTCCTCGCTGCATTCCATCTTGTGGATTGCCTCCTGGCGGTGATCGGTTGCGGACACTCACAATGCCCTTCAAGGCCCCGGGGGGGTCGGCCCAGCAGACGTGCAGCGCCCGAATGACTTCGCCGGGCGTTTTCCGGCCAATTCTCACGAGCGTTCTGCCCAAACCAGGATTGGTTTGGGCAGAACGCTCGTGAGAATTGGCCGGCGTAGGGCAGCCCTGCGGACAGCCCTGCTCTCCATGGCCCAGGGCCCTTTCTCGCCCAGGGCTTGTTGCTGCCGCCCCGAAATGGCACGGAAAAGAAGCGGCCCACCTGGGCACGCCGGCGCAGTGGAGCGTTCCCGGAGCAGAGTTGAAGGACGGGTGGTGGCCTGGTGTGCGCCTCCGTCTTTCGGGTAGATCGGGCGGTCAAGGATGGGGATGACCTCATTTTGGTCATACAGGTTTATCACACTCTGAGCGTTGTCTGAAGCACCAGGAGGCGCCGATGGAGACTGCGTGGTTGGGAGATGCGTGGCTGCGGGACTAAGGGTTTCCAATATGGAGGCCATGAGGGACAGGACCCCGGAAGCGGAAGGTTGGGGAAGCAGGCGAGCGTTCCAGACCGGACTTTGTGATGGGCCAGGCCCCATGGTAGACCGCCAGGGATGGGACCCCCGCAGGTCGAGGATCCACGGGCGTTGTCCTCGCTGCATTCCATCTTGTGGAGTGCCTCCTGGCGGCGATCCGGTGCGGACACTCACAATGCCCTTCAAGGCCCCGGGGTGGGGCGGCCCAGCAGACGTGCAGCGCCCGAATGACTTCGCCGGGCGTTTTCCGGCCAATTCTCACGAGCGTTCTGCCCAAACCAGGATTGGTTTGGGCAGAACGCTCGTGAGAATTGGCCGGCGTAGGTCAGCCCTGCGGACAGCCCTGCTCTCCATGGCCCAGGGCCCTTTATCGCCCAGGGCCCTTTCTCGCCCAGGGCTTGTTGCTGCCGCCCAGAAATGGCACGGAAAAGAAGCGGCCCAACTGGGCACGCCGGCGCAGTGGAGTGTTCCCGGCTCAGATTTGAAGGACGGGTGGTGGACTGGTGTGCGCCTCCGTCTTTCAGGTAGATGGGGCGGCAAAGGATGGGGATGACCTCATTTTGGTGAACAGGTTTATCTCACTCTGAGGGTTGTCCGAAGCACCAGGGGACGCCGATGCAGACTGCGTGGTTGGGAGATGCGTGGCTGCGGGACTAAGGGTTTCCAATTAGGAGGCCATGAGGGACAGGACCCCGGAAGCAGAAGGTTGGGGAGGCAGGTGAGCGTTCCAAACCGGACTTCGTGATGGGCCTGGCCCTATGGTAGAGCGCCAGGGATGGGACCCCCGCAGGTCGAGGATCCACGGGCGTTGTCCTCGCTGCATTCCATCTTGTGGATTGCCTCCTGGCGGTGATCGGATGCGGACACTCACAATGCCCTTCAAGGCCCCGGGGGGGTCGGCCCAGCAGACGTGCAGCGCCCGAATGACTTCGCCGGGCGTTTTCCGGCCAATTCTCACGAGCGTTCTGCCCAAACCAGGATTGGTTTGGGCAGAACGCTCGTGAGAATTGGCCGGCGTAGGGCAGCCCTGCGGACAGCCCTGCTCTCCATGGCCCAGGGCCCTTTCTCGCCCAGGGCCCTTTCTCGCCCAGGGCTTGTTGCTGCCGCCCAGAAATGGCACGGAAAAGAAGCGGCCCAACTGGGCACGCCGGCGCAGTGGAGTGTTCCCGGCTCAGAGTTGAAGGACGGGTGGTGGACTGGTGTGCGCCTCCGTCTTTCAGGTAGATGGGGCGGCAAAGGATGGGGATGACCTCATTTTGGTGAACAGGTTTATCTCACTCTGAGGGTTGTCCGAAGCACCAGGGGACGCCGATGCAGACTGCGTGGTTGGGAGATGCGTGGCTGCGGGACTAAGGGTTTCCAATATGGAGGCCATGAGGGACAGGACCCCGGAAGCAGAAGGTTGGGGAGGCAGGTGAGCGTTCCAAACCGGACTTCGTGATGGGCCTGGCCCTATGGTAGAGCGCCAGGGATGGGACCCCCGCAGGTCGAGGATCCACGGGCGTTGTCCTCGCTGCATTCCATCTTGTGGATTGCCTCCTGGCGGTGATCGGTTGCGGACACTCACAATGCCCTTCAAGGCCCCGGGGGGGTCGGCCCAGCAGACGTGCAGCGCCCGAATGACTTCGCCGGGCGTTTTCCGGCCAATTCTCACGAGCGTTCTGCCCAAACCAGGATTGGTTTGGGCAGAACGCTCGTGAGAATTGGCCGGCGTAGGGCAGCCCTGCGGACAGCCCTGCTCTCCATGGCCCAGGGCCCTTTCTCGCCCAGGGCTAGTTGCTGCCGCCCCAAAATGGCACGGAAAAGAAGCGGCCCACCTGGGCACGCCGGCGCAGTGGAGCGTTCCCGGAGCAGAGTTGAAGGACGGGTGGTGGCCTGGTGTGCGCCTCCGTCTTTCAGGTAGATCGGGCGGTCAAGGATGGGGATGACCTCATTTTGGTCATACAGGTTTATCACACTCTGAGCGTTGTCTGAAGCACCAGGAGGCGCCGATGGAGACTGCGTGGTTGGGAGATGCGTGGCTGCGGGACTAAGGGTTTCCAATATGGAGGCCATGAGGGACAGGACCCCGGAAGCGGAAGGTTGGGGAAGCAGGCGAGCGTTCCAGACCGGACTTTGTGATGGGCCAGGCCCCATGGTAGACCGCCAGGGATGGGACCCCCGCAGGTCGAGGATCCACGGGCGTTGTCCTCGCTGCATTCCATCTTGTGGAGTGCCTCCTGGCAGCGATCCGGTGCGGACACTCACAATGCCCTTCAAGGCCCCGGGATGGGGCGGCCCAGCAGACGTGCAGCGCCCGAATGACTTCGCCGGGCGTTTTCCGGCCAATTCTCACGAGCGTTCTGCCCAAACCAGGATTGGTTTGGGCAGAACGCTCGTGAGAATTGGCCGGCGTAGGTCAGCCCTGCGGACAGCCCTGCTCTCCATTGCCCAGGGCCCTTTATCGCCCAGGGCCCTTTCTCGCCCAGGGCTTGTTGCTGCCGCCCAGAAATGGCACGGAAAAGAAGCGGCCCAACTGGGCACGCCGGCGCAGTGGAGTGTTCCCGGCTCAGAGTTGAAGGACGGGTGGTGGACTGGTGTGCGCCTCCGTCTTTCAGGTAGATGGGGCGGCAAAGGATGGGGATGACCTCATTTTGGTGAACAGGTTTATCTCACTCTGAGGGTTGTCCGAAGCACCAGGGGACGCCGATGCAGACTGCGTGGTTGGGAGATGCGTGGCTGCGGGACTAAGGGTTTCCAATATGGAGGCCATGAGGGACAGGACCCCGGAAGCAGAAGGTTGGGGAGGCAGGTGAGCGTTCCAAACCGGACTTCGTGATGGGCCTGGCCCTATGGTAGAGCGCCAGGGATGGGACCCCCGCAGGTCGAGGATCCACGGGCGTTGTCCTCGCTGCATTCCATCTTGTGGATTGCCTCCTGGCGGTGATCGGATGCGGACACTCACAATGCCCTTCAAGGCCCCGGGGGGGTCGGCCCAGCAGACGTGCAGCGCCCGAATGACTTCGCCGGGCGTTTTCCGGCCAATTCTCACGAGCGTTCTGCCCAAACCAGGATTGGTTTGGGCAGAACGCTCGTGAGAATTGGCCGGCGTAGGGCAGCCCTGCGGACAGCCCTGCTCTCCATGGCCCAGGGCCCTTTCTCGCCCAGGGCTTGTTGCTGCCGCCCCGAAATGGCCGGAAAAGAAGCGGCCCACCTGGGCACGCCGGCGCAGTGGAGCGTTCCCGGAGCAGAGTTGAAGGACGGGTGGTGGCCTGGTGTGCGCCTCCGTCTTTCGGGTAGATCGGGCGGTCAAGGATGGGGATGACCTCATTTTGGTCATACAGGTTTATCACACTCTGAGCGTTGTCTGAAGCACCAGGAGGCGCCGATGGAGACTGCGTGGTTGGGAGATGCGTGGCTGCGGGACTAAGGGTTTCCAATATGGAGGCCATGAGGGACAGGACCCCGGAAGCGGAAGGTTGGGGAAGCAGGCGAGCGTTCCAGACCGGACTTTGTGATGGGCCAGGCCCCATGGTAGACCGCCAGGGATGGGACCCCCGCAGGTCGAGGATCCACGGGCGTTGTCCTCGCTGCATTCCATCTTGTGGAGTGCCTCCTGGCGGCGATCCGGTGCGGACACTCACAATGCCCTTCAAGGCCCCGGGGTGGGGCGGCCCAGCAGACGTGCAGCGCCCGAATGACTTCGCCGGGCGTTTTCCGGCCAATTCTCACGAGCGTTCTGCCCAAACCAGGATTGGTTTGGGCAGAACGCTCGTGAGAATTGGCCGGCGTAGGTCAGCCCTGCGGACAGCCCTGCTCTCCATGGCCCAGGGCCCTTTATCGCCCAGGGCCCTTTCTCGCCCAGGGCTTGTTGCTGCCGCCCAGAAATGGCACGGAAAAGAAGCGGCCCAACTGGGCACGCCGGCGCAGTGGAGTGTTCCCGGCTCAGATTTGAAGGACGGGTGGTGGACTGGTGTGCGCCTCCGTCTTTCAGGTAGATGGGGCGGCAAAGGATGGGGATGACCTCATTTTGGTGAACAGGTTTATCTCACTCTGAGGGTTGTCCGAAGCACCAGGGGACGCCGATGCAGACTGCGTGGTTGGGAGATGCGTGGCTGCGGGACTAAGGGTTTCCAATATGGAGGCCATGAGGGACAGGACCCCGGAAGCAGAAGGTTGGGGAGGCAGGTGAGCGTTCCAAACCGGACTTCGTGATGGGCCTGGCCCTATGGTAGAGCGCCAGGGATGGGACCCCCGCAGGTCGAGGATCCACGGGCGTTGTCCTCGCTGCATTCCATCTTGTGGATTGCCTCCTGGCGGTGATCGGTTGCGGACACTCACAATGCCCTTCAAGGCCCCGGGGGGGTCGGCCCAGCAGACGTGCAGCGCCCGAATGACTTCGCCGGGCGTTTTCCGGCCAATTCTCACGAGCGTTCTGCCCAAACCAGGATTGGTTTGGGCAGAACGCTCGTGAGAATTGGCCGGCGTAGGGCAGCCCTGCGGACAGCCCTGCTCTCCATGGCCCAGGGCCCTTTCTCGCCCAGGGCTTGTTGCTGCCGCCCCGAAATGGCACGGAAAAGAAGCGGCCCACCTGGGCACGCCGGCGCAGTGGAGCGTTCCCGGAGCAGAGTTGAAGGACGGGTGGTGGCCTGGTGTGCGCCTCCGTCTTTCGGGTAGATCGGGCGGTCAAGGATGGGGATGACCTCATTTTGGTCATACATGTTTATCTCACTCTGAGGGTTGTCCGAAGCACCAGGGGACGCCGATGGAGACTGCGTGGTTGGGAGATGCGTGGCTGCGGGACTAAGGGTTTCCAATATGGAGGCCATGAGGGACAGGACCCCGGAAGCAGAAGGTTGGGGAGGCAGGTGAGCGTTCCAATCCGGACTTCGTGATGGGCCTGGCCCTATGGTAGAGCGCCAGGGATGGGACCCCCGCAGGTCGAGGATCCACGGGCGTTGTCCTCGCTGCATTCCATCTTGTGGATTGCCTCCTGGCGGTGATCGGTTGCGGACACTCACAATGCCCTTCAAGGCCCCGGGGGGGTCGGCCCAGCAGACGTGCAGCGCCCGAATGACTTCGCCGGGCGTTTTCCGGCCAATTCTCACGAGCGTTCTGCCCAAACCAGGATTGGTTTGGGCAGAACGCTCGTGAGAATTGGCCGGCGTAGGTCAGCCCTGCGGACAGCCCTGCTCTCCATGGCCCAGGGCCCTTTATCGCCCAGGGCCCTTTCTCGCCCAGGGCTTGTTGCTGCCGCCCAGAAATGGCACGGAAAAGAAGCGGCCCAACTGGGCACGCCGGCGCAGTGGAGTGTTCCCGGCTCAGAGTTGAAGGACGGGTGGTGGACTGGTGTGCGCCTCCGTCTTTCAGGTAGATGGGGCGGCAAAGGATGGGGATGACCTCATTTTGGTGAACAGGTTTATCTCACTCTGAGGGTTGTCCGAAGCACCAGGGGACGCCGATGCAGACTGCGTGGTTGGGAGATGCGTGGCTGCGGGACTAAGGGTTTCCAATATGGAGGCCATGAGGGACAGGACCCCGGAAGCAGAAGGTTGGGGAGGCAGGTGAGCGTTCCAAACCGGAATTCGTGATGGGCCTGGCCCTATGGTAGAGCGCCAGGGATGGGACCCCCGCAGGTCGAGGATCCACGGGCGTTGTCCTCGCTGCATTCCATCTTGTGGATTGCCTCCTGGCGGTGATCGGTTGCGGACACTCACAATGCCCTTCAAGGCCCCGGGGGGGTCGGCCCAGCAGACGTGCAGCGCCCGAATGACTTCGCCGGGCGTTTTCCGGCCAATTCTCACGAGCGTTCTGCCCAAACCAGGATTGGTTTGGGCAGAACGCTCGTGAGAATTGGCCGGCGTAGGGCAGCCCTGCGGACAGCCCTGCTCTCCATGGCCCAGGGCCCTTTCTCGCCCAGGGCTTGTTGCTGCCGCCCCGAAATGGCACGGAAAAGAAGCGGCCCACCTGGGCACGCCGGCGCAGTGGAGCGTTCCCGGAGCAGAGTTGAAGGACGGGTGGTGGCCTGGTGTGCGCCTCCGTCTTTCGGGTAGATCGGGCGGTCAAGGATGGGGATGACCTCATTTTGGTCATACAGGTTTATCACACTCTGAGCGTTGTCTGAAGCACCAGGAGGCGCCGATGGAGACTGCGTGGTTGGGAGATGCGTGGCTGCGGGACTAAGGGTTTCCAATATGGAGGCCATGAGGGACAGGACCCCGGAAGCGGAAGGTTGGGGAAGCAGGCGAGCGTTCCAGACCGGACTTTGTGATGGGCCAGGCCCCATGGTAGACCGCCAGGGATGGGACCCCCGCAGGTCGAGGATCCACGGGCGTTGTCCTCGCTGCATTCCATCTTGTGGAGTGCCTCCTGGCGGCGATCCGGTGCGGACACTCACAATGCCCTTCAAGGCCCCGGGGTGGGGCGGCCCAGCAGACGTGCAGCGCCCGAATGACTTCGCCGGGCGTTTTCCGGCCAATTCTCACGAGCGTTCTGCCCAAACCAGGATTGGTTTGGGCAGAACGCTCGTGAGAATTGGCCGGCGTAGGTCAGCCCTGCGGACAGCCCTGCTCTCCATTGCCCAGGGCCCTTTATCGCCCAGGGCCCTTTCTCGCCCAGGGCTTGTTGCTGCCGCCCAGAAATGGCACGGAAAAGAAGCGGCCCAACTGGGCACGCCGGCGCAGTGGAGTGTTCCCGGCTCAGAGTTGAAGGACGGGTGGTGGACTGGTGTGCGCCTCCGTCTTTCAGGTAGATGGGGCGGCAAAGGATGGGGATGACCTCATTTTGGTGAACAGGTTTATCTCACTCTGAGGGTTGTCCGAAGCACCAGGGGACGCCGATGCAGACTGCGTGGTTGGGAGATGCGTGGCTGCGGGACTAAGGGTTTCCAATATGGAGGCCATGAGGGACAGGACCCCGGAAGCAGAAGGTTGGGGAGGCAGGTGAGCGTTCCAATCCGGACTTCGTGATGGGCCTGGCCCTATAGTAGAGCGCCAGGGATGGGACCCCCGCAGGTCGAGGATCCACGGGCGTTGTCCTCGCAGCATTCCATCTTGTGGATTGCCTCCTGGCGGTGATCGGTTGCGGACACTCACAATGCCCTTCAAGGCCCCGGGGGGGTCGGCCCAGCAGACGTGCAGCGCCCGAATGACTTCGCCGGGCGTTTTCCGGCCAATTCTCACGAGCGTTCTGCCCAAACCAGGATTGGTTTGGGCAGAACGCTCGTGAGAATTGGCCGGCGTAGGGCAGCCCTGCGGACAGCCCTGCTCTCCATGGCCCAGGGCCCTTTCTCGCCCAGGGCTTGTTGCTGCCGCCCCGAAATGGCACGGAAAAGAAGCGGCCCACCTGGGCACGCCGGCGCAGTGGAGCGTTCCCGGAGCAGAGTTGAAGGACGGGTGGTGGCCTGGTGTGCGCCTCCGTCTTTCGGGTAGATCGGGCGGTCAAGGATGGGGATGACCTCATTTTGGTCATACAGGTTTATCACACTCTGAGCGTTGTCTGAAGCACCAGGAGGCGCCGATGGAGACTGCGTGGTTGGGAGATGCGTGGCTGCGGGACTAAGGGTTTCCAATATGGAGGCCATGAGGGACAGGACCCCGGAAGCGGAAGGTTGGGGAAGCAGGCGAGCGTTCCAGACCGGACTTTGTGATGGGCCAGGCCCCATGGTAGACCGCCAGGGATGGGACCCCCGCAGGTCGAGGATCCACGGGCGTTGTCCTCGCTGCATTCCATCTTGTGGAGTGCCTCCTGGCGGCGATCCGGTGCGGACACTCACAATGCCCTTCAAGGCCCCGGGGTGGGGCGGCCCAGCAGACGTGCAGCGCCCGAATGACTTCGCCGGGCGTTTTCCGGCCAATTCTCACGAGCGTTCTGCCCAAACCAGGATTGGTTTGGGCAGAACGCTCGTGAGAATTGGCCGGCGTAGGTCAGCCCTGCGGACAGCCCTGCTCTCCATGGCACAGGGCCCTTTATCGCCCAGGGCCCTTTCTCGCCCAGGGCTTGTTGCTGCCGCCCAGAAATGGCACGGAAAAGAAGCGGCCCAACTGGGCACGCCGGCGCAGTGGAGTGTTCCCGGCTCAGAGTTGAAGGACGGGTGGTGGACTGGTGTGCGCCTCCGTCTTTCAGGTAGATGGGGCGGCAAAGGATGGGGATGACCTCATTTTGGTGAACAGGTTTATCTCACTCTGAGGGTTGTCCGAAGCACCAGGGGACGCCGATGCAGACTGCGTGGTTGGGAGATGCGTGGCTGCGGGACTAAGGGTTTCCAATATGGAGGCCATGAGGGACAGGACCCCGGAAGCAGAAGGTTGGGGAGGCAGGTGAGCGTTCCAAACCGGACTTCGTGATGGGCCAGGCCCTATGGTAGAGCGCCAGGGATGGGACCCCCGCAGGTCGAGGATCCACGGGCGTTGTCCTCGCTGCATTCCATCTTGTGGATTGCCTCCTGGCGGTGATCGGTTGCGGACACTCACAATGCCCTTCAAGGCCCCGGGGGGGTCGGCCCAGCAGACGTGCAGCGCCCGAATGACTTCGCCGGGCGTTTTCCGGCCAATTCTCACGAGCGTTCTGCCCAAACCAGGATTGGTTTGGGCAGAACGCTCGTGAGAATTGGCCGGCGTAGGGCAGCCCTGCGGACAGCCCTGCTCTCCATGGCCCAGGGCCCTTTCTCGCCCAGGGCTTGTTGCTGCCGCCCCGAAATGGCACGGAAAAGAAGCGGCCCACCTGGGCACGCCGGCGCAGTGGAGCGTTCCCGGAGCAGAGTTGAAGGACGGGTGGTGGCCTGGTGTGCGCCTCCGTCTTTCGGGTAGATCGGGCGGTCAAGGATGGGGATGACCTCATTTTGGTCATACAGGTTTATCACACTCTGAGCGTTGTCTGAAGCACCAGGAGGCGCCGATGGAGACTGCGTGGTTGGGAGATGCGTGGCTGCGGGACTAAGGGTTTCCAATATGGAGGCCATGAGGGACAGGACCCCGGAAGCGGAAGGTTGGGGAAGCAGGCGAGCGTTCCAGACCGGACTTTGTGATGGGCCAGGCCCCATGGTAGACCGCCAGGGATGGGACCCCCGCAGGTCGAGGATCCACGGGCGTTGTCCTCGCTGCATTCCATCTTGTGGAGTGCCTCCTGGCGGCGATCCGGTGCGGACACTCACAATGCCCTTCAAGGCCCCGGGGTGGGGCGGCCCAGCAGACGTGCAGCGCCCGAATGACTTCGCCGGGCGTTTTCCGGCCAATCCTCACGAGCGTTCTGCCCAAACCAATCTGGTTTGGGCAGAACGCTCGTGAGAATTGGCCGGCGTAGGTCAGCCCTGCGGACAGCCCTGCTCTCCATGGCCCAGGGCCCTTTATCGCCCAGGGCCCTTTCTCGCCCAGGGCTTGTTGCTGCCGCCCAGAAATGGCACGGAAAAGAAGCGGCCCAACTGGGCACGCCGGCGCAGTGGAGTGTTCCCGGCTCAGAGTTGAAGGACGGGTGGTGGACTGGTGTGCGCCTCCGTCTTTCAGGTAGATGGGGCGGCAAAGGATGGGGATGACCTCATTTTGGTGAACAGGTTTATCTCACTCTGAGGGTTGTCCGAAGCACCAGGGGACGCCGATGCAGACTGCGTGGTTGGGAGATGCGTGGCTGCGGGACTAAGGGTTTCCAATATGGAGGCCATGAGGGACAGGACCCCGGAAGCAGAAGGTTGGGGAGGCAGGTGAGCGTTCCAAACCGGAATTCGTGATGGGCCTGGCCCTATGGTAGAGCGCCAGGGATGGGACCCCCGCAGGTCGAGGATCCACGGGCGTTGTCCTCGCTGCATTCCATCTTGTGGATTGCCTCCTGGCGGTGATCGGTTGCGGACACTCACAATGCCCTTCAAGGCCCCGGGGGGGTCGGCCCAGCAGACGTGCAGCGCCCGAATGACTTCGCCGGGCGTTTTCCGGCCAATTCTCACGAGCGTTCTGCCCAAACCAGGATTGGTTTGGGCAGAACGCTCGTGAGAATTGGCCGGCGTAGGGCAGCCCTGCGGACAGCCCTGCTCTCCATGGCCCAGGGCCCTTTCTCGCCCAGGGCTTGTTGCTGCCGCCCCGAAATGGCACGGAAAAGAAGCGGCCCACCTGGGCACGCTGGCGCAGTGGAGCGTTCCCGGAGCAGAGTTGACGGACGGGTGGTGGCCTGGTGTGCGCCTCCGTCTTTCGGGTAGATCGGGCGGTCAAGGATGGGGATGACCTCATTTTGGTCATACATGTTTATCTCACTCTGAGGGTTGTCCGAAGCACCAGGGGACGCCGATGGAGACTGCGTGGTTGGGAGATGCGTGGCTGCGGGACTAAGGGTTTCCAATATGGAGGCCATGAGGGACAGGACCCCGGAAGCAGAAGGTTGGGGAGGCAGGTGAGCGTTCCAATCCGGACTTCGTGATGGGCCTGGCCCTATAGTAGAGCGCCAGGGATGGGACCCCCGCAGGTCGGGGATCCACGGGCGTTGTCCTCGCTGCATTCCATCTTGTGGATTGCCTCCTGGCGGTGATCGGTTGCGGACACTCACAATGCCCTTCAAGGCCCCGGGGGGGGTCGGCCCAGCAAACGTGCAGCGCCCGAATGACTTCGCCGGGCGTTTTCCGGCCAATTCTCACGAGCGTTCTGCCCAAACCAATCTGGTTTGGGCAGAACGCTCGTGAGAATTGGCCGGCGTAGGTCAGCCCTGCGGACAGCCCTGCTCTCCATGGCCCAGGGCCCTTTATCGCCCAGGGCCCTTTCTCGCCCAGGGCTTGTTGCTGCCGCCCAGAAATGGCACGGAAAAGAAGCGGCCCAACTGGGCACGCCGGCGCAGTGGAGTGTTCCCGGCTCAGAGTTGAAGGACGGGTGGTGGACTGGTGTGCGCCTCCGTCTTTCAGGTAGATGGGGCGGCAAAGGATGGGGATGACCTCATTTTGGTGAACAGGTTTATCTCACTCTGAGGGTTGTCCGAAGCACCAGGGGACGCCGATGCAGACTGCGTGGTTGGGAGATGCGTGGCTGCGGGACTAAGGGTTTCCAATATGGAGGCCATGAGGGACAGGACCCCGGAAGCAGAAGGTTGGGGAGGCAGGTGAGCGTTCCAAACCGGAATTCGTGATGGGCCTGGCCCTATGGTAGAGCGCCAGGGATGGGACCCCCGCAGGTCGAGGATCCACGGGCGTTGTCCTCGCTGCATTCCATCTTGTGGATTGCCTCCTGGCGGTGATCGGTTGCGGACACTCACAATGCCCTTCAAGGCCCCGGGGGGGTCGGCCCAGCAGACGTGCAGCGCCCGAATGACTTCGCCGGGCGTTTTCCGGCCAATTCTCACGAGCGTTCTGCCCAAACCAGGATTGGTTTGGGCAGAACGCTCGTGAGAATTGGCCGGCGTAGGGCAGCCCTGCGGACAGCCCTGCTCTCCATGGCCCAGGGCCCTTTCTCGCCCAGGGCTTGTTGCTGCCGCCCCGAAATGGCACGGAAAAGAAGCGGCCCACCTGGGCACGCCGGCGCAGTGGAGCGTTCCCGGAGCAGAGTTGAAGGACGGGTGGTGGCCTGGTGTGCGCCTCCGTCTTTCGGGTAGATCGGGCGGTCAAGGATGGGGATGACCTCATTTTGGTCATACATGTTTATCTCACTCTGAGGGTTGTCCGAAGCACCAGGGGACGCCGATGGAGACTGCGTGGTTGGGAGATGCGTGGCTGCGGGACTAAGGGTTTCCAATATGGAGGCCATGAGGGACAGGACCCCGGAAGCAGAAGGTTGGGGAGGCAGGTGAGCGTTCCAATCCGGACTTCGTGATGGGCCTGGCCCTATAGTAGAGCGCCAGGGATGGGACCCCCGCAGGTCGAGGATCCACGGGCGTTGTCCTCGCAGCATTCCATCTTGTGGATTGCCTCCTGGCGGTGATCGGTTGCGGACACTCACAATGCCCTTCAAGGCCCCGGGGGGGTCGGCCCAGCAGACGTGCAGCGCCCGAATGACTTCGCCGGGCGTTTTCCGGCCAATTCTCACGAGCGTTCTGCCCAAACCAGGATTGGTTTGGGCAGAACGCTCGTGAGAATTGGCCGGCGTAGGGCAGCCCTGCGGACAGCCCTGCTCTCCATGGCCCAGGGCCCTTTCTCGCCCAGGGCTTGTTGCTGCCGCCCCGAAATGGCACGGAAAAGAAGCGGCCCACCTGGGCACGCCGGCGCAGTGGAGCGTTCCCGGAGCAGAGTTGAAGGACGGGTGGTGGCCTGGTGTGCGCCTCCGTCTTTCGGGTAGATCGGGCGGTCAAGGATGGGGATGACCTCATTTTGGTCATACAGGTTTATCACACTCTGAGCGTTGTCTGAAGCACCAGGAGGCGCCGATGGAGACTGCGTGGTTGGGAGATGCGTGGCTGCGGGACTAAGGGTTTCCAATATGGAGGCCATGAGGGACAGGACCCCGGAAGCGGAAGGTTGGGGAAGCAGGCGAGCGTTCCAGACCGGACTTTGTGATGGGCCAGGCCCCATGGTAGACCGCCAGGGATGGGACCCCCGCAGGTCGAGGATCCACGGGCGTTGTCCTCGCTGCATTCCATCTTGTGGAGTGCCTCCTGACGGCGATCCGGTGCGGACACTCACAATGCCCTTCAAGGCCCCGGGGTGGGGCGGCCCAGCAGACGTGCAGCGCCCGAATGACTTCGCCGGGCGTTTTCCGGCCAATTCTCACGAGCGTTCTGCCCAAACCAGGATTGGTTTGGGCAGAACGCTCGTGAGAATTGGCCGGCGTAGGTCAGCCCTGCGGACAGCCCTGCTCTCCATGGCCCAGGGCCCTTTATCGCCCAGGGCCCTTTCTCGCCCAGGGCTTGTTGCTGCCGCCCAGAAATGGCACGGAAAAGAAGCGGCCCAACTGGGCACGCCGGCGCAGTGGAGTGTTCCCGGCTCAGAGTTGAAGGACGGGTGGTGGACTGGTGTGCGCCTCCGTCTTTCAGGTAGATGGGGCGGCAAAGGATGGGGATGACCTCATTTTGGTGAACAGGTTTATCTCACTCTGAGGGTTGTCCGAAGCACCAGGGGACGCCGATGCAGACTGCGTGGTTGGGAGATGCGTGGCTGCGGGACTAAGGGTTTCCAATATGGAGGCCATGAGGGACAGGACCCCGGAAGCAGAAGGTTGGGGAGGCAGGTGAGCGTTCCAAACCGGAATTCGTGATGGGCCTGGCCCTATGGTAGAGCGCCAGGGATGGGACCCCCGCAGGTCGAGGATCCACGGGCGTTGTCCTCGCTGCATTCCATCTTGTGGATTGCCTCCTGGCGGTGATCGGTTGCGGACACTCACAATGCCCTTCAAAGCCCTGGGGGGGTCGGCCCAGCAGACGTGCAGCGCACGAATGACTTCGCCGGGCGTTTTCCGGCCAATTCTCACGAGCGTTCTGCCCAAACCAGGATTGGTTTGGGCAGAACGCTCGTGAGAATTGGCCGGCGTAGGGCAGCCCTGCGGACAGCCCTGCTCTCCATGGCCCAGGGCCCTTTCTCGCCCAGGGCTTGTTGCTGCCGCCCCGAAATGGCACGGAAAAGAAGCGGCCCACCTGGGCACGCTGGCGCAGTGGAGCGTTCCCGGAGCAGAGTTGAAGGACGGGTGGTGGCCTGGTGTGCGCCTCCGTCTTTCGGGTAGATCGGGCGGTCAAGGATGGGGATGACCTCATTTTGGTCATACATGTTTATCTCACTCTGAGGGTTGTCCGAAGCACCAGGGGACGCCGATGGAGACTGCGTGGTTGGGAGATGCGTGGCTGCGGGACTAAGGGTTTCCAATATGGAGGCCATGAGGGACAGGACCCCGGAAGCAGAAGGTTGGGGAGGCAGGTGAGCGTTCCAATCCGGACTTCGTGATGGGCCTGGCCCTATAGTAGAGCGCCAGGGATGGGACCCCCGCAGGTCGAGGATCCACGGGCGTTGTCCTCGCTGCATTCCATCTTGTGGATTGCCTCCTGGCGGTGATCGGTTGCGGACACTCACAATGCCCTTCAAGGCCCCGGGGGGGTCGGCCCAGCAGACGTGCAGCGCCCGAATGACTTCGCCGGGCGTTTTCCGGCCAATTCTCACGAGCGTTCTGCCCAAACCAGGATTGGTTTGGGCAGAACGCTCGTGAGAATTGGCCGGCGTAGGGCAGCCCTGCGGACAGCCCTGCTCTCCATGGCCCAGGGCCCTTTCTCGCCCAGGGCCCTTTCTCGCCCAGGGCTTGTTGCTGCCGCCCAGAAATGGCACGGAAAAGAAGCGGCCCAACTGGGCACGCCGGCGCAGTGGAGTGTTCCCGGCTCAGAGTTGAAGGACGGGTGGTGGACTGGTGTGCGCCTCCGTCTTTCAGGTAGATGGGGCGGCAAATGATGGGGATGACCTCATTTTGGTGAACAGGTTTATCTCACTCTGAGGGTTGTCCGAAGCACCAGGGGACGCCGATGCAGACTGCGTGGTTGGGAGATCCGTGGCTGCGGGACTAAGGGTTTCCAATATGGAGGCCATGAGGGACTGGACCCCGGAAGCAGAAGGTTGGGGAGGCAGGTGAGCGTTCCAAACCGGACTTCGTGATGGGCCTGGCCCTATGGTAGAGCGCCAGGGATGGGACCCCCGCAGGTCGAGGATCCACGGGCGTTGTCCTCGCTGCATTCCATCTTGTGGATTGCCTCCTGGCGGTGATCGGTTGCGGACACTCACAATGCCCTTCAAGGCCCCGGGGGGGTCGGCCCAGCAGACGTGCAGCGCCCGAATGACTTCGCCGGGCGTTTTCCGGCCAATTCTCACGAGCGTTCTGCCCAAACCAGGATTGGTTTGGGCAGAACGCTCGTGAGAATTGGCCGGCGTAGGGCAGCCCTGCGGACAGCCCTGCTCTCCATGGCCCAGGGCCCTTTCTCGCCCAGGGCTTGTTGCTGCCGCCCCGAAATGGCACGGAAAAGAAGCGGCCCACCTGGGCACGCCGGCGCAGTGGAGCGTTCCCGGAGCAGAGTTGAAGGACGGGTGGTGGCCTGGTGTGCGCCTCCGTCTTTCGGGTAGATCGGGCGGTCAAGGATGGGGATGACCTCATTTTGGTCATACAGGTTTATCACACTCTGAGCGTTGTCTGAAGCACCAGGAGGCGCCGATGGAGACTGCGTGGTTGGGAGATGCGTGGCTGCGGGACTAAGGGTTTCCAATATGGAGGCCATGAGGGACAGGACCCCGGAAGCGGAAGGTTGGGGAAGCAGGCGAGCGTTCCAGACCGGACTTTGTGATGGGCCAGGCCCCATGGTAGACCGCCAGGGATGGGACCCCCGCAGGTCGAGGATCCACGGGCGTTGTCCTCGCTGCATTCCATCTTGTGGAGTGCCTCCTGGCGGCGATCCGGTGCGGACACTCACAATGCCCTTCAAGGCCCCGGGGTGGGGCGGCCCAGCAGACGTGCAGCGCCCGAATGACTTCGCCGGGCGTTTTCCGGCCAATTCTCACGAGCGTTCTGCCCAAACCAATCTGGTTTGGGCAGAACGCTCGTGAGAATTGGCCGGCGTAGGTCAGCCCTGCGGACAGCCCTGCTCTCAATGGCCCAGGGCCCTTTATCGCCCAGGGCCCTTTCTCGCCCAGGGCTTGTTGCTGCCGCCCAGAAATGGCACGGAAAAGAAGCGGCACAACTGGGCACGCCGGCGCAGTGGAGTGTTCCCGGCTCAGAGTTGAAGGACGGGTGGTGGACTGGTGTGCGCCTCCGTCTTTCAGGTAGATGGGGCGGCAAAGGATGGGGATGACCTCATTTTGGTGAACAGGTTTATCTCACTCTGAGGGTTGTCCGAAGCACCAGGGGACGCCGATGCAGACTGCGTGGTTGGGAGATGCGTGGCTGCGGGACTAAGGGTTTCCAATATGGAGGCCATGAGGGACAGGACCCCGGAAGCAGAAGGTTGGGGAGGCAGGTGAGCGTTCCAAACCGGAATTCGTGATGGGCCTGGCCCTATGGTAGAGCGCCAGGGATGGGACCCCCGCAGGTCGAGGATCCACGGGCGTTGTCCTCGCTGCATTCCATCTTGTGGATTGCCTCCTGGCGGTGATCGGTTGCGGACACTCACAATGCCCTTCAAGGCCCCGGGGGGGTCGGCCCAGCAGACGTGCAGCGCCCGAATGACTTCGCCGGGCGTTTTCCGGCCAATTCTCACGAGCGTTCTGCCCAAACCAGGATTGGTTTGGGCAGAACGCTCGTGAGAATTGGCCGGCGTAGGGCAGCCCTGCGGACAGCCCTGCTCTCCATGGCCCAGGGCCCTTTCTCGCCCAGGGCTTGTTGCTGCCGCCCCGAAATGGCACGGAAAAGAAGCGGCCCACCTGGGCACGCCGGCGCAGTGGAGCGTTCCCGGAGCAGAGTTGAAGGACGGGTGGTGGCCTGGTGTGCGCCTCCGTCTTTCGGGTAGATCGGGCGGTCAAGGATGGGGATGACCTCATTTTGGTCATACATGTTTATCTCACTCTGAGGGTTGTCCGAAGCACCAGGGGACGCCGATGGAGACTGCGTGGTTGGGAGATGCGTGGCTGCGGGACTAAGGGTTTCCAATATGGAGGCCATGAGGGACAGGACCCCGGAAGCAGAAGGTTGGGGAGGCAGGTGAGCGTTCCAATCCGGACTTCGTGATGGGCCTGGCCCTATAGTAGAGCGCCAGGGATGGGACCCCCGCAGGTCGAGGATCCACGGGCGTTGTCCTCGCAGCATTCCATCTTGTGGATTGCCTCCTGGCGGTGATCGGTTGCGGACACTCACAATGCCCTTCAAGGCCCCGGGGGGGTCGGCCCAGCAGACGTGCAGCGCCCGAATGACTTCGCCGGGCGTTTTCCGGCCAATTCTCACGAGCGTTCTGCCCAAACCAGGATTGGTTTGGGCAGAACGCTCGTGAGAATTGGCCGGCGTAGGGCAGCCCTGCGGACAGCCCTGCTCTCCATGGCCCAGGGCCCTTTCTCGCCCAGGGCTTGTTGCTGCCGCCCCGAAATGGCACGGAAAAGAAGCGGCCCACCTGGGCACGCCGGCGCAGTGGAGCGTTCCCGGAGCAGAGTTGAAGGACGGGTGGTGGCCTGGTGTGCGCCTCCGTCTTTCGGGTAGATCGGGCGGTCAAGGATGGGGATGACCTCATTTTGGTCATACAGGTTTATCACACTCTGAGCGTTGTCTGAAGCACCAGGAGGCGCCGATGGAGACTGCGTGGTTGGGAGATGCGTGGCTGCGGGACTAAGGGTTTCCAATATGGAGGCCATGAGGGACAGGACCCCGGAAGCGGAAGGTTGGGGAAGCAGGCGAGCGTTCCAGACCGGACTTTGTGATGGGCCAGGCCCCATGGTAGACCGCCAGGGATGGGACCCCCGCAGGTCGAGGATCCACGGGCGTTGTCCTCGCTGCATTCCATCTTGTGGAGTGCCTCCTGACGGCGATCCGGTGCGGACACTCACAATGCCCTTCAAGGCCCCGGGGTGGGGCGGCCCAGCAGACGTGCAGCGCCCGAATGACTTCGCCGGGCGTTTTCCGGCCAATTCTCACGAGCGTTCTGCCCAAACCAGGATTGGTTTGGGCAGAACGCTCGTGAGAATTGGCCGGCGTAGGTCAGCCCTGCGGACAGCCCTGCTCTCCATGGCCCAGGGCCCTTTATCGCCCAGGGCCCTTTCTCGCCCAGGGCTTGTTGCTGCCGCCCAGAAATGGCACGGAAAAGAAGCGGCCCAACTGGGCACGCCGGCGCAGTGGAGTGTTCCCGGCTCAGAGTTGAAGGACGGGTGGTGGACTGGTGTGCGCCTCCGTCTTTCAGGTAGATGGGGCGGCAAAGGATGGGGATGACCTCATTTTGGTGAACAGGTTTATCTCACTCTGAGGGTTGTCCGAAGCACCAGGGGACGCCGATGCAGACTGCGTGGTTGGGAGATGCGTGGCTGCGGGACTAAGGGTTTCCAATATGGAGGCCATGAGGGACAGGACCCCGGAAGCAGAAGGTTGGGGAGGCAGGTGAGCGTTCCAAACCGGAATTCGTGATGGGCCTGGCCCTATGGTAGAGCGCCAGGGATGGGACCCCCGCAGGTCGAGGATCCACGGGCGTTGTCCTCGCTGCATTCCATCTTGTGGATTGCCTCCTGGCGGTGATCGGTTGCGGACACTCACAATGCCCTTCAAAGCCCTGGGGGGGTCGGCCCAGCAGACGTGCAGCGCACGAATGACTTCGCCGGGCGTTTTCCGGCCAATTCTCACGAGCGTTCTGCCCAAACCAGGATTGGTTTGGGCAGAACGCTCGTGAGAATTGGCCGGCGTAGGGCAGCCCTGCGGACAGCCCTGCTCTCCATGGCCCAGGGCCCTTTCTCGCCCAGGGCTTGTTGCTGCCGCCCCGAAATGGCACGGAAAAGAAGCGGCCCACCTGGGCACGCTGGCGCAGTGGAGCGTTCCCGGAGCAGAGTTGAAGGACGGGTGGTGGCCTGGTGTGCGCCTCCGTCTTTCGGGTAGATCGGGCGGTCAAGGATGGGGATGACCTCATTTTGGTCATACATGTTTATCTCACTCTGAGGGTTGTCCGAAGCACCAGGGGACGCCGATGGAGACTGCGTGGTTGGGAGATGCGTGGCTGCGGGACTAAGGGTTTCCAATATGGAGGCCATGAGGGACAGGACCCCGGAAGCAGAAGGTTGGGGAGGCAGGTGAGCGTTCCAATCCGGACTTCGTGATGGGCCTGGCCCTATAGTAGAGCGCCAGGGATGGGACCCCCGCAGGTCGAGGATCCACGGGCGTTGTCCTCGCTGCATTCCATCTTGTGGATTGCCTCCTGGCGGTGATCGGTTGCGGACACTCACAATGCCCTTCAAGGCCCCGGGGGGGTCGGCCCAGCAGACGTGCAGCGCCCGAATGACTTCGCCGGGCGTTTTCCGGCCAATTCTCACGAGCGTTCTGCCCAAACCAGGATTGGTTTGGGCAGAACGCTCGTGAGAATTGGCCGGCGTAGGGCAGCCCTGCGGACAGCCCTGCTCTCCATGGCCCAGGGCCCTTTCTCGCCCAGGGCCCTTTCTCGCCCAGGGCTTGTTGCTGCCGCCCAGAAATGGCACGGAAAAGAAGCGGCCCAACTGGGCACGCCGGCGCAGTGGAGTGTTCCCGGCTCAGAGTTGAAGGACGGGTGGTGGACTGGTGTGCGCCTCCGTCTTTCAGGTAGATGGGGCGGCAAATGATGGGGATGACCTCATTTTGGTGAACAGGTTTATCTCACTCTGAGGGTTGTCCGAAGCACCAGGGGACGCCGATGCAGACTGCGTGGTTGGGAGATCCGTGGCTGCGGGACTAAGGGTTTCCAATATGGAGGCCATGAGGGACTGGACCCCGGAAGCAGAAGGTTGGGGAGGCAGGTGAGCGTTCCAAACCGGACTTCGTGATGGGCCTGGCCCTATGGTAGAGCGCCAGGGATGGGACCCCCGCAGGTCGAGGATCCACGGGCGTTGTCCTCGCTGCATTCCATCTTGTGGATTGCCTCCTGGCGGTGATCGGTTGCGGACACTCACAATGCCCTTCAAGGCCCCGGGGGGGTCGGCCCAGCAGACGTGCAGCGCCCGAATGACTTCGCCGGGCGTTTTCCGGCCAATTCTCACGAGCGTTCTGCCCAAACCAGGATTGGTTTGGGCAGAACGCTCGTGAGAATTGGCCGGCGTAGGGCAGCCCTGCGGACAGCCCTGCTCTCCATGGCCCAGGGCCCTTTCTCGCCCAGGGCTTGTTGCTGCCGCCCCGAAATGGCACGGAAAAGAAGCGGCCCACCTGGGCACGCCGGCGCAGTGGAGCGTTCCCGGAGCAGAGTTGAAGGACGGGTGGTGGCCTGGTGTGCGCCTCCGTCTTTCGGGTAGATCGGGCGGTCAAGGATGGGGATGACCTCATTTTGGTCATACAGGTTTATCACACTCTGAGCGTTGTCTGAAGCACCAGGAGGCGCCGATGGAGACTGCGTGGTTGGGAGATGCGTGGCTGCGGGACTAAGGGTTTCCAATATGGAGGCCATGAGGGACAGGACCCCGGAAGCGGAAGGTTGGGGAAGCAGGCGAGCGTTCCAGACCGGACTTTGTGATGGGCCAGGCCCCATGGTAGACCGCCAGGGATGGGACCCCCGCAGGTCGAGGATCCACGGGCGTTGTCCTCGCTGCATTCCATCTTGTGGAGTGCCTCCTGGCGGCGATCCGGTGCGGACACTCACAATGCCCTTCAAGGCCCCGGGGTGGGGCGGCCCAGCAGACGTGCAGCGCCCGAATGACTTCGCCGGGCGTTTTCCGGCCAATTCTCACGAGCGTTCTGCCCAAACCAATCTGGTTTGGGCAGAACGCTCGTGAGAATTGGCCGGCGTAGGTCAGCCCTGCGGACAGCCCTGCTCTCAATGGCCCAGGGCCCTTTATCGCCCAGGGCCCTTTCTCGCCCAGGGCTTGTTGCTGCCGCCCAGAAATGGCACGGAAAAGAAGCGGCACAACTGGGCACGCCGGCGCAGTGGAGTGTTCCCGGCTCAGAGTTGAAGGACGGGTGGTGGACTGGTGTGCGCCTCCGTCTTTCAGGTAGATGGGGCGGCAAAGGATGGGGATGACCTCATTTTGGTGAACAGGTTTATCTCACTCTGAGGGTTGTCCGAAGCACCAGGGGACGCCGATGCAGACTGCGTGGTTGGGAGATGCGTGGCTGCGGGACTAAGGGTTTCCAATATGGAGGCCATGAGGGACAGGACCCCGGAAGCAGAAGGTTGGGGAGGCAGGTGAGCGTTCCAAACCGGAATTCGTGATGGGCCTGGCCCTATGGTAGAGCGCCAGGGATGGGACCCCCGCAGGTCGAGGATCCACGGGCGTTGTCCTCGCTGCATTCCATCTTGTGGATTGCCTCCTGGCGGTGATCGGTTGCGGACACTCACAATGCCCTTCAAGGCCCCGGGGGGGTCGGCCCAGCAGACGTGCAGCGCCCGAATGACTTCGCCGGGCGTTTTCCGGCCAATTCTCACGAGCGTTCTGCCCAAACCAGGATTGGTTTGGGCAGAACGCTCGTGAGAATTGGCCGGCGTAGGGCAGCCCTGCGGACAGCCCTGCTCTCCATGGCCCAGGGCCCTTTCTCGCCCAGGGCTTGTTGCTGCCGCCCCGAAATGGCACGGAAAAGAAGCGGCCCACCTGGGCACGCTGGCGCAGTGTTGCGTTCCCGGAGCAGAGTTGAAGGACGGGTGGTGGCCTGGTGTGCGCCTCCGTCTTTCGGGTAGATCGGGCGGTCAAGGATGGGGATGACCTCATTTTGGTCATACATGTTTATCTCACTCTGAGGGTTGTCCGAAGCACCAGGGGACGCCGATGGAGACTGCGTGGTTGGGAGATGCGTGGCTGCGGGACTAAGGGTTTCCAATATGGAGGCCATGAGGGACAGGACCCCGGAAGCAGAAGGTTGGGGAGGCAGGTGAGCGTTCCAATCCGGACTTCGTGATGGGCCTGGCCCTATAGTAGAGCGCCAGGGATGGGACCCCCGCAGGTCGAGGATCCACGGGCGTTGTCCTCGCTGCATTCCATCTTGTGGATTGCCTCCTGGCGGTGATCGGTTGCGGACACTCACAATGCCCTTCAAGGCCCCGGGGGGGTCGGCCCAGCAGACGTGCAGCGCCCGAATGACTTCGCCGGGCGTTTTCCGGCCAATTCTCACGAGCGTTCTGCCCAAACCAGGATTGGTTTGGGCAGAACGCTCGTGAGAATTGGCCGGCGTAGGTCAGCCCTGCGGACAGCCCTGCTCTCCATGGCCCAGGGCCCTTTATCGCCCAGGGCCCTTTATCGCCCAGGGCTTGTTGCTGCCGCCCAGAAATGGCACGGAAAAGAAGCGGCCCAACTGGGCACGCCGGTGCAGTGGAGTGTTCCCGGCTCAGAGTTGAAGGACGGGTGGTGGACTGGTGTGCGCCTCCGTCTTTCAGGTAGATGGGGCGGCAAAGGATGGGGATGACCTCATTTTGGTGAACAGGTTTATCTCACTCTGAGGGTTGTCCGAAGCACCAGGGGACGCCGATGCAGACTGCGTGGTTGGGAGATGCGTGTCTGCGGGACTAAGGGTTTCCATTATGGAGGCCATGAGGGACAGGACCCCGGAAGCAGAAGGTTGGGGAGGCAGGTGAGCGTTCCAAACCGGACTTCGTGATGGGCCTGGCCCTATGGTAGAGCGCCAGGGATGGGACCCCCGCAGGTCGAGGATCCACGGGCGTTGTCCTCGCTGCATTCCATCTTGTGGATTGCCTCCTGGCGGTGATCGGTTGCGGACACTCACAATGCCCTTCAAGGCCCCGGGGGGGTCGGCCCAGCAGACGTGCAGCGCCCGAATGACTTCGCCGGGCGTTTTCCGGCCAATTCTCACGAGCGTTCTGCCCAAACCAGGATTGGTTTGGGCAGAACGCTCGTGAGAATTGGCCGGCGTAGGGCAGCCCTGCGGACAGCCCTGCTCTCCATGGCCCAGGGCCCTTTCTCGCCCAGGGCTTGTTGCTGCCGCCCCGAAATGGCACGGAAAAGAAGCGGCCCACCTGGGCACGCTGGCGCAGTGGAGCGTTCCCGGAGCAGAGTTGACGGACGGGTGGTGGCCTGGTGTGCGCCTCCGTCTTTCGGGTAGATCGGGCGGTCAAGGATGGGGATGACCTCATTTTGGTCATACATGTTTATCTCACTCTGGGGGTTGTCCGAAGCACCAGGGGACGCCGATGGAGACTGCGTGGTTGGGAGATGCGTGGCTGCGGGACTAAGGGTTTCCAATATGGAGGCCATGAGGGACAGGACCCCGGAAGCAGAAGGTTGGGGAGGCAGGTGAGCGTTCCAATCCGGACTTCGTGATGGGCCTGGCCCTATAGTAGAGCGCCAGGGATGGGACCCCCGCAGGTCGAGGATCCACGGGCGTTGTCCTCGCTGCATTCCATCTTGTGGATTGCCTCCTGGCGGTGATCGGTTGCGGACACTCACAATGCCCTTCAAGGCCCCGGGGGGGGTCGGCCCAGCAAACGTGCAGCGCCCGAATGACTTCGCCGGGCGTTTTCCGGCCAATTCTCACGAGCGTTCTGCCCAAACCAGGATTGGTTTGGGCAGAACGCTCGTGAGAATTGGCCGGCGTAGGTCAGCCCTGCGGACAGCCCTGCTCTCCATGGCACAGGGCCCTTTATCGCCCAGGGCCCTTTCTCGCCCAGGGCTTGTTGCTGCCGCCCAGAAATGGCACGGAAAAGAAGCGGCCCAACTGGGCACGCCGGCGCAGTGGAGTGTTCCCGGCTCAGAGTTGAAGGACGGGTGGTGGACTGGTGTGCGCCTCCGTCTTTCAGGTAGATGGGGCGGCAAAGGATGGGGATGACCTCATTTTGGTGAACAGGTTTATCTCACTCTGAGGGTTGTCCGAAGCACCAGGGGACGCCGATGCAGACTGCGTGGTTGGGAGATGCGTGGCTGCGGGACTAAGGGTTTCCAATATGGAGGCCATGAGGGACAGGACCCCGGAAGCAGAAGGTTGGGGAGGCAGGTGAGCGTTCCAAACCGGAATTCGTGATGGGCCTGGCCCTATGGTAGAGCGCCAGGGATGGGACCCCCGCAGGTCGAGGATCCACGGGCGTTGTCCTCGCTGCATTCCATCTTGTGGATTGCCTCCTGGCGGTGATCAGTTGCGGACTCTCACAATGCCCTTCAAGGCCCCGGGGGGGTCGGCCCAGCAGACGTGCAGCGCCCGAATGACTTCGCCGGGCGTTTTCCGGCCAATTCTCACGAGCGTTCTGCCCAAACCAGGATTGGTTTGGGCAGAACGCTCGTGAGAATTGGCCGGCGTAGGGCAGCCCTGCGGACAGCCCTGCTCTCCATGGCCCAGGGCCCTTTCTCGCCCAGGGCTTGTTGCTGCCGCCCCGAAATGGCACGGAAAAGAAGCGGCCCACCTGGGCACGCTGGCGCAGTGGAGCGTTCCCGGAGCAGAGTTGACGGACGGGTGGTGGCCTGGTGTGCGCCTCCGTCTTTCGGGTAGATCGGGCGGTCAAGGATGGGGATGACCTCATTTTGGTCATACATGTTTATCTCACTCTGAGGGTTGTCCGAAGCACCAGGGGACGCCGATGGAGACTGCGTGGTTGGGAGATGCGTGGCTGCGGGACTAAGGGTTTCCAATATGGAGGCCATGAGGGACAGGACCCCGGAAGCAGAAGGTTGGGGAGGCAGGTGAGCGTTCCAATCCGGACTTCGTGATGGGCCTGGCCCTATAGTAGAGCGCCAGGGATGGGACCCCCGCAGGTCGAGGATCCACGGGCGTTGTCCTCGCTGCATTCCATCTTGTGGATTGCCTCCTGGCGGTGATCGGTTGCGGACACTCACAATGCCCTTCAAGGCCCCGGGGGGGGTCGGCCCAGCAAACGTGCAGCGCCCGAATGACTTCGCCGGGCGTTTTCCGGCCAATTCTCACGAGCGTTCTGCCCAAACCAGGATTGGTTTGGGCAGAACGCTCGTGAGAATTGGCCGGCGTAGGTCAGCCCTGCGGACAGCCCTGCTCTCCATGGCCCAGGGCCCTTTATCGCCCAGGGCCCTTTATCGCCCAGGGCTTGTTGCTGCCGCCCAGAAATGGCACGGAAAAGAAGCGGCCCAACTGGGCACGCCGGCGCAGTGGAGTGTTCCCGGCTCAGAGTTGAAGGACGGGTGGTGGACTGGTGTGCGCCTCCGTCTTTCAGGTAGATGGGGCGGCAAAGGATGGGGATGACCTCATTTTGGTGAACAGGTTTATCTCACTCTGAGGGTTGTCCGAAGCACCAGGGGACGCCGATGCAGACTGCGTGGTTGGGAGATGCGTGGCTGCGGGACTAAGGGTTTCCAATATGGAGGCCATGAGGGACAGGACCCCGGAAGCAGAAGGTTGGGGAGGCAGGTGAGCATTCCAAACCGGAATTCGTGATGGGCCTGGCCCTATGGTAGAGCGCCAGGGATGGGACCCCCGCAGGTCGAGGATCCACGGGCGTTGTCCTCGCTGCATTCCATCTTGTGGATTGCCTCCTGGCGGTGATCAGTTGCGGACTCTCACAATGCCCTTCAAGGCCCCGGGGGGGTCGGCCCAGCAGACGTGCAGCGCCCGAATGACTTCGCCGGGCGTTTTCCGGCCAATTCTCACGAGCGTTCTGCCCAAACCAGGATTGGTTTGGGCAGAACGCTCGTGAGAATTGGCCGGCGTAGGGCAGCCCTGCGGACAGCCCTGCTCTCCATGGCCCAGGGCCCTTTCTCGCCCAGGGCTTGTTGCTGCCGCCCCGAAATGGCACGGAAAAGAAGCGGCCCACCTGGGCACGCTGGCGCAGTGGAGCGTTCCCGGAGCAGAGTTGAAGGACGGGTGGTGGCCTGGTGTGCGCCTCCGTCTTTCGGGTAGATCGGGCGGTCAAGGATGGGGATGACCTCATTTTGGTCATACATGTTTATCTCACTCTGAGGGTTGTCCGAAGCACCAGGGGACGCCGATGGAGACTGCGTGGTTGGGAGATGCGTGGCTGCGGGACTAAGGGTTTCCAATATGGAGGCCATGAGGGACAGGACCCCGGAAGCAGAAGGTTGGGGAGGCAGGTGAGCGTTCCAATCCGGACTTCGTGATGGGCCTGGCCCTATAGTAGAGCGCCAGGGATGGGACCCCCGCAGGTCGAGGATCCACGGGCGTTGTCCTCGCAGCATTCCATCTTGTGGATTGCCTCCTGGCGGTGATCGGTTGCGGACACTCACAATGCCCTTCAAGGCCCCGGGGGGGTCGGCCCAGCAGACGTGCAGCGCCCGAATGACTTCGCCGGGCGTTTTCCGGCCAATTCTCACGAGTGTTCTGCCCAAACCAGGATTGGTTTGGGCAGAACGCTCGTGAGAATTGGCCGGCGTAGGGCAGCCCTGCGGACAGCCCTGCTCTCCATGGCCCAGGGCCCTTTCTCGCCCAGGGCTTGTTGCTGCCGCCCCGAAATGGCACGGAAAAGAAGCGGCCCACCTGGGCACGCCGGCGCAGTGGAGCGTTCCCGGAGCAGAGTTGAAGGACGGGTGGTGGCCTGGTGTGCGCCTCCGTCTTTCGGGTAGATCGGGCGGTCAAGGATGGGGATGACCTCATTTTGGTCATACAGGTTTATCACACTCTGAGCGTTGTCTGAAGCACCAGGAGGCGCCGATGGAGACTGCGTGGTTGGGAGATGCGTGGCTGCGGGACTAAGGGTTTCCAATATGGAGGCCATGAGGGACAGGACCCCGGAAGCGGAAGGTTGGGGAAGCAGGCGAGCGTTCCAGACCGGACTTTGTGATGGGCCAGGCCCCATGGTAGACCGCCAGGGATGGGACCCCCGCAGGTCGAGGATCCACGGGCGTTGTCCTCGCTGCATTCCATCTTGTGGAGTGCCTCCTGGCGGCGATCCGGTGCGGACACTCACAATGCCCTTCAAGGCCCCGGGGTGGGGCGGCCCAGCAGACGTGCAGCGCCCGAATGACTTCGCCGGGCGTTTTCCGGCCAATTCTCACGAGCGTTCTGCCCAAACCAATCTGGTTTGGGCAGAACGCTCGTGAGAATTGGCCGGCGTAGGTCAGCCCTGCGGACAGCCCTGCTCTCCATGGCCCAGGGCCCTTTATCGCCCAGGGCCCTTTCTCGCCCAGGGCTTGTTGCTGCCGCCCAGAAATGGCACGGAAAAGAAGCGGCCCAACTGGGCACGCCGGCGCAGTGGAGTGTTCCCGGCTCAGAGTTGAAGGACGGGTGGTGGACTGGTGTGCGCCTCCGTCTTTCAGGTAGATGGGGCGGCAAAGGATGGAGATGACCTCATTTTGGTGAACAGGTTTATCTCACTCTGAGGGTTTTCCGAAGCACCAGGGGACGCCGATGCAGACTGCGTGGTTGGGAGATGCGTGGCTGCGGGACTAAGGGTTTCCAATATGGAGGCCATGAGGGACAGGACCCCGGAAGCAGAAGGTTGGGGAGGCAGGTGAGCGTTCCAAACCGGAATTCGTGATGGGCCTGGCCCTATGGTAGAGCGCCAGGGATGGGACCCCCGCAGGTCGAGGATCCACGGGCGTTGTCCTCGCTGCATTCCATCTTGTGGATTGCCTCCTGGCGGTGATCGGTTGCGGACACTCACAATGCCCTTCAAGGCCCCGGGGGGGTCGGCCCAGCAGACGTGCAGCGCCCGAATGACTTCGCCGGGCGTTTTCCGGCCAATTCTCACGAGCGTTCTGCCCAAACCAGGATTGGTTTGGGCAGAACGCTCGTGAGAATTGGCCGGCGTAGGGCAGCCCTGCGGACAGCCCTGCTCTCCATGGCCCAGGGCCCTTTCTCGCCCAGGGCTTGTTGCTGCCGCCCCGAAATGGCACGGAAAAGAAGCGGCCCACCTGGGCACGCTGGCGCAGTGGAGCGTTCCCGGAGCAGAGTTGAAGGACGGGTGGTGGCCTGGTGTGCGCCTCCGTCTTTCGGGTAGATCGGGCGGTCAAGGATGGGGATGACCTCATTTTGGTCATACATGTTTATCTCACTCTGAGGGTTGTCCGAAGCACCAGGGGACGCCGATGGAGACTGCGTGGTTGGGAGATGCGTGGCTGCGGGACTAAGGGTTTCCAATATGGAGGCCATGAGGGACAGGACCCCGGAAGCAGAAGGTTGGGGAGGCAGGTGAGCGTTCCAATCCGGACTTCGTGATGGGCCTGGCCCTATAGTAGAGCGCCAGGGATGGGACCCCCGCAGGTCGAGGATCCACGGGCGTTGTCCTCGCTGCATTCCATCTTGTGGATTGCCTCCTGGCGGTGATCGGTTGCGGACACTCACAATGCCCTTCAAGGCCCCGGGGGGGTCGGCCCAGCAGACGTGCAGCGCCCAAATGACTTCGCCGGGCGTTTTCCGGCCAATTCTCACGAGCGTTCTGCCCAAACCAGGATTGGTTTGGGCAGAACGCTCGTGAGAATTGGCCGGCGTAGGGCAGCCCTGCGGACAGCCCTGCTCTCCATGGCCCAGGGCCCTTTCTCGCCCAGGGCCCTTTCTCGCCCAGGGCTTGTTGCTGCCGCCCAGAAATGGCACGGAAAAGAAGCGGCCCAACTGGGCACGCCGGCGCAGTGGAGTGTTCCCGGCTCAGAGTTGAAGGACGGGTGGTGGACTGGTGTGCGCCTCCGTCTTTCAGGTAGATGGGGCGGCAAAGGATGGGGATGACCTCATTTTGGTGAACAGGTTTATCTCACTCTGAGGGTTGTCCGAAGCACCAGGGGACGCCGATGCAGACTGCGTGGTTGGGAGATGCGTGGCTGCGGGACTAAGGGTTTCCAATATGGAGGCCATGAGGGACAGGACCCCGGAAGCAGAAGGTTGGGGAGGCAGGTGAGCGTTCCAAACCGGACTTCGTGATGGGCCTGGCCCTATGGTAGAGCGCCAGGGATGGGACCCCCGCAGGTCGAGGATCCACGGGCGTTGTCCTCGCTGCATTCCATCTTGTGGATTGCCTCCTGGCGGTGATCGGTTGCGGACACTCACAATGCCCTTCAAGGCCCCGGGGGGGTCGGCCCAGCAGACGTGCAGCGCCCGAATGACTTCGCCGGGCGTTTTCCGGCCAATTCTCACGAGCGTTCTGCCCAAACCAGGATTGGTTTGGGCAGAACGCTCGTGAGAATTGGCCGGCGTAGGGCAGCCCTGCGGACAGCCCTGCTCTCCATGGCCCAGGGCCCTTTCTCGCCCAGGGCTTGTTGCTGCCGCCCCGAAATGGCACGGAAAAGAAGCGGCCCACCTGGGCACGCTGGCGCAGTGGAGCGTTCCCGGAGCAGAGTTGAAGGACTGGTGGTGGCCTGGTGTGCGCCTCCGTCTTTCGGGTAGATCGGGCGCTCAAGGATGGGGATGACCTCATTTTGGTCATACAGGTTTATCACACTCTGAGCGTTGTCTGAAGCACCAGGAGGCGCCGATGGAGACTGCGTGGTTGGGAGATGCGTGGCTGCGGGACTAAGGGTTTCCAATATGGAGGCCATGAGGGACAGGACCCCGGAAGCGGAAGGTTGGGGAAGCAGGCGAGCGTTCCAGACCGGACTTTGTGATGGGCCAGGCCCCATGGTAGACCGCCAGGGATGGGACCCCCGCAGGTCGAGGATCCACGGGCGTTGTCCTCGCTGCATTCCATCTTGTGGAGTGCCTCCTGGCGGCGATCCGGTGCGGACACTCACAATGCCCTTCAAGGCCCCGGGGTGGGGCGGCCCAGCAGACGTGCAGCGCCCGAATGACTTCGCCGGGCGTTTTCCGGCCAATTCTCACGAGCGTTCTGCCCAAACCAATCTGGTTTGGGCAGAACGCTCGTGAGAATTGGCCGGCGTAGGTCAGCCCTGCGGACAGCCCTGCTCTCAATGGCCCAGGGCCCTTTATCGCCCAGGGCCCTTTCTCGCCCAGGGCTTGTTGCTGCCGCCCAGAAATGGCACGGAAAAGAAGCGGCACAACTGGGCACGCCGGCGCAGTGGAGTGTTCCCGGCTCAGAGTTGAAGGACGGGTGGTGGACTGGTGTGCGCCTCCGTCTTTCAGGTAGATGGGGCGGCAAAGGATGGGGATGACCTCATTTTGGTGAACAGGTTTATCTCACTCTGAGGGTTGTCCGAAGCACCAGGGGACGCCGATGCAGACTGCGTGGTTGGGAGATGCGTGGCTGCGGGACTAAGGGTTTCCAATATGGAGGCCATGAGGGACAGGACCCCGGAAGCAGAAGGTTGGGGAGGCAGGTGAGCGTTCCAAACCGGACTTCGTGATGGGCCTGGCCCTATGGTAGAGCGCCAGGGATGGGACCCCCGCAGGTCGAGGATCCACGGGCGTTGTCCTCGCTGCATTCCATCTTGTGGATTGCCTCCTGGCGGTGATCGGTTGCGGACACTCACAATGCCCTTCAAGGCCCCGGGGGGGTCGGCCCAGCAGACGTGCAGCGCCCGAATGACTTCGCCGGGCGTTTTCCGGCCAATTCTCACGAGCGTTCTGCCCAAACCAGGATTGGTTTGGGCAGAACGCTCGTGAGAATTGGCCGGCGTAGGGCAGCCCTGCGGACAGCCCTGCTCTCCATGGCCCAGGGCCCTTTCTCGCCCAGGGCTTGTTGCTGCCGCCCCGAAATGGCACGGAAAAGAAGCGGCCCACCTGGGCACGCTGGCGCAGTGGAGCGTTCCCGGAGCAGAGTTGAAGGACGGGTGGTGGCCTGGTGTGCGCCTCCGTCTTTCGGGTAGATCGGGCGGTCAAGGATGGGGATGACCTCATTTTGGTCATACATGTTTATCTCACTCTGAGGGTTGTCCGAAGCACCAGGGAACGCCGATGGAGACTGCGTGGTTGGGAGATGCGTGGCTGCGGGACTAAGGGTTTCCAATATGGAGGCCATGAGGGACAGGACCCCGGAAGCAGAAGGTTGGGGAGGCAGGTGAGCGTTCCAATCCGGACTTCGTGATGGGCCTGGCCCTATAGTAGAGCGCCAGGGATGGGACCCCCGCAGGTCGAGGATCCACGGGCGTTGTCCTCGCTGCATTCCATCTTGTGGATTGCCTCCTGGCGGTGATCGGTTGCGGACACTCACAATGCCCTTCAAGGCCCCGGGGGGGTCGGCCCAGCAGACGTGCAGCGCCCGAATGACTTCGCCGGGCGTTTTCCGGCCAATTCTCACGAGCGTTCTGCCCAAACCAGGATTGGTTTGGGCAGAACGCTCGTGAGAATTGGCCGGCGTAGGTCAGCCCTGCGGACAGCCCTGCTCTCCATGGCCCAGGGCCCTTTATCGCCCAGGGCCCTTTCTCGCCCAGGGCTTGTTGCTGCCGCCCAGAAATGGCACGGAAAAGAAGCGGCCCAACTGGGCACGCCGGTGCAGTGGAGTGTTCCCGGCTCAGAGTTGAAGGACGGGTGGTGGACTGGTGTGCGCCTCCGTCTTTCAGGTAGATGGGGCGGCAAAGGATGGGGATGACCTCATTTTGGTCATACATGTTTATCTCACTCTGAGGGTTGTCCGAAGCACCAGGGGACGCCGATGCAGACTGCGTGGTTGGGAGATGCGTGGCTGCGGGACTAAGGGTTTCCAATATGGAGGCCATGAGGGACAGGACCCCGGAAGCAGAAGGTTGGGGAGGCAGGTGAGCGTTCCAAACCGGACTTCGTGATGGGCCTGGCCCTATGGTAGAGCGCCAGGGATGGGACCCCCGCAGGTCGAGGATCCACGGGCGTTGTCCTCGCTGCATTCCATCTTGTGGATTGCCTCCTGGCGGTGATCGGTTGCGGACACTCACAATGCCCTTCAAGGCCCCGGGGGGGTCGGCCCAGCAGACGTGCAGCGCCCGAATGACTTCGCCGGGCGTTTTACGGCCAATTCTCACGAGCGTTCTGCCCAAACCAGGATTGGTTTGGGCAGAACGCTCGTGAGAATTGGCCGGCGTAGGGCAGCCCTGCGGACAGCCCTGCTCTCCATGGCCCAGGGCCCTTTCTCGCCCAGGGCTTGTTGCTGCCGCCCCGAAATGGCACGGAAAAGAAGCGGCCCACCTGGGCACGCCGGCGCAGTGGAGCGTTCGCGGAGCAGAGTTGAAGGACGGGTGGTGGCCTGGTGTGCGCCTCCGTCTTTCGGGTAGATCGGGCGGTCAAGGATGGGGATGACCTCATTTTGGTCATACAGGTTTATCACACTCTGAGCGTTGTCTGAAGCACCAGGAGGCGCCGATGGAGACTGCGTGGTTGGGAGATGCGTGGCTGCGGGACTAAGGGTTTCCAATATGGAGGCCATGAGGGACAGGACCCCGGAAGCGGAAGGTTGGGGAAGCAGGCGAGCGTTCCAGACCGGACTTTGTGATGGGCCAGGCACCATGGTAGACCGCCAGGGATGGGACTACCGCAGGTCGAGGATCCACGGGCGTTGTCCTCGCTGCATTCCATCTTGTGGAGTGCCTCCTGGCGGCGATCCGGTGCGGACACTCACAATGCCCTTCAAGGCCCCGGGGTGGGGCAGCCCAGCAGACGTGCAGCGCCCGAATGACTTCGCCAGGCGTTTTCCGGCCAATTCTCACGAGCGTTCTGCCCAAACCAGGATTGGTTTGGGCAGAACGCTCGTGAGAATTGGCCGGCGTAGGTCAGCCCTGCGGACAGCCCTGCTCTCCATGGCCCAGGGCCCTTTATCGCCCAGGGCCCTTTCTCGCCCAGGGCTTGTTGCTGCCGCCCAGAAATGGCACGGAAAAGAAGCGGCCCAACTGGGCACGCCGGCGCAGTGGAGTGTTCCCGGCTCAGAGTTGAAGGACGGGTGGTGGACTGGTGTGCGCCTCCGTCTTTCAGGTAGATGGGGCGGCAAAGGATGGGGATGACGTCATTTTGGTGAACAGGTTTATCTCACTCTGAGGGTTGTCCGAAGCACCAGGGGACGCCGATGCAGACTGCGTGGTTGGGAGATGCGTGGCTGCGGGACTAAGGGTTTCCAATATGGAGGCCATGAGAAACAGGACCCCGGAAGCAGAAGGTTGGGGAGGCAGGTGAGCGTTCCAAACCGGACTTCGTGATGGGCCTGGCCCTATGGTAGAGCGCCAGGGATGGGAACCCCGCAGGTCGAGGATCCACGGGCGTTGTCCTCGCTGCATTCCATCTTGTGGATTGCCTCCTGGCGGTGATCGGATGCGGACACTCACAATGCCCTTCAAGGCCCCGGGGGGGTCGGCCCAGCAGACGTGCAGCGCCCGAATGACTTCGCCGGGCGTTTTCCGGCCAATTCTCACGAGCGTTCTGCCCAAACCAGGATTGGTTTGGGCAGAACGCTCGTGAGAATTGGCCGGCGTAGGGCAGCCCTGCGGACAGCCCTGCTCTCCATGGCCCAGGGCACTTTCTCGCCCAGGGCTTGTTGCTGCCGCCCCGAAATGGCACGGAAAAGAAGCGGCCCACCTGGGCACGCCGGCGCAGTGGAGCGTTCCCGGAGCAGAGTTGAAGGACGGGTGGTGGCCTGGTGTGCGCCTCCCTCTTTCGGGTAGATCGGGCGGTCAAGGATGGGGATGACCTCATTTTGGTCATACAGGTTTATCACACTCTGAGCGTTGTCTGAAGCACCAGGAGGCGCCGATGGAGACTGCGTGGTTGGGAGATGCGTGGCTGCGGGACTAAGGGTTTCCAATATGGAGGCCATGAGGGACAGGACCCCGGAAGCGGAAGGTTGGGGAAGCAGGCGAGCGTTCCAGACCGGACTTTGTGATGGGCCAGGCCCCATGGTAGACCGCCAGGGATGGGACCCCCGCAGGTCGAGGATCCACGGGCGTTGTCCTCGCTGCATTCCATCTTGTGGAGTGCCTCCTGGCGGCGATCCGGTGCGGACACTCACAATGCCCTTCAAGGCCCCGGGGTGGGGCGGCCCAGCAGACGTGCAGCGCCCGAATGACTTCGCCGGGCGTTTTCCGGCCAATTCTCACGAGCGTTCTGCCCAAACCAGGATTGGTTTGGGCAGAACGCTCGTGAGAATTGGCCGGCGTAGGTCAGCCCTGCGGACAGCCCTGCTCTCCATGGCCCAGGGCCCTTTATCGCCCAGGGCCCTTTCTCGCCCAGGGCTTGTTGCTGCCGCCCAGAAATGGCACGGAAAAGAAGCGGCCCAACTGGGCACGCCGGCGCAGTGGAGTGTTCCCGGCTCAGAGTTGAAGGACGGGTGGTGGACTGGTGTGCGCCTCCGTCTTTCAGGTAGATGGGGCGGCAAAGGATGGGGATGACGTCATTTTGGTGAACAGGTTTATCTCACTCTGAGGGTTGTCCGAAGCACCAGGGGACGCCGATGCAGACTGCGTGGTTGGGAGATGCGTGGCTGCGGGACTAAGGGTTTCCAATATGGAGGCCATGAGGGACAGGACCCCGGAAGCAGAAGGTTGGGGAGGCAGGTGAGCGTTCCAAACCGGACTTCGTGATGGGCCTGGCCCTATGGTAGAGCGCCAGGGATGGGACCCCCGCAGGTCGAGGATCCACGGGCGTTGTCCTCGCTGCATTCCATCTTGTGGATTGCCTCCTGGCGGTGATCGGTTGCGGACACTCACAATGCCCTTCAAGGCCCCGGGGGGGTCGGCCCAGCAGACGTGCAGCGCCCGAATGACTTCGCCGGGCGTTTTCCGGCCAATTCTCACGAGCGTTCTGCCCAAACCAGGATTGGTTTGGGCAGAACGCTCGTGAGAATTGGCCGGCGTAGGGCAGCCCTGCGGACAGCCCTGCTCTCCATGGCCCAGGGCCCTTTCTCGCCCAGGGCTTGTTGCTGCCGCCCCGAAATGGCACGGAAAAGAAGCGGCCCACCTGGGCACGCCGGCGCAGTGGAGCGTTCCCGGAGCAGAGTTGAAGGACGGGTGGTGGCCTGGTGTGCGCCTCCGTCTTTCGGGTAGATCGGGCGGTCAAGGATGGGGATGACCTCATTTTGGTCATACAGGTTTATCAAACTCTGAGCGTTGTCTGAAGCACCAGGAGGCGCCGATGGAGACTGCGTGGTTGGGAGATGCGTGGCTGCGGGACTAAGGGTTTCCAATATGGAGGCCATGAGGGACAGGACCCCGGAAGCGGAAGGTTGGGGAAGCAGGCGAGCGTTCCAGACCGGACTTTGTGATGGGCCAGGCCCCATGGTAGACCGCCAGGGATGGGACCCCCGCAGGTCGAGGATCCACGGGCGTTGTCCTCGCTGCATTCCATCTTGTGGAGTGCCTCCTGGCGGCAATCCGGTGCGGACACTCACAATGCCCTTCAAGGCCCCGGGGTGGGGCGGCCCAGCAGACGTGCAGCGCCCGAATGACTTCGCCAGGCGTTTTCCGGCCAATTCTCACGAGCGTTCCAGGATTGGTTTGGGCAGAACGCTCGTGAGAATTGGCCAGCGTAGGTCAGCCCTGCGGACAGCCCTGCTCTCCATGGCCCAGGGCCCTTTATCGCCCAGGGCCCTTTCTCGCCCAGGGCTTGTTGCTGCCGCCCAGAAATGGCACGGAAAAGAAGCGGCCCAACTGGGCACGCCGGCGCAGTGGAGTGTTCCCGGCTCAGAGTTGAAGGACGGGTGGTGGACTGGTGTGCGCCTCCGTCTTTCAGGTAGATGGGGCGGCAAAGGATGGGGATGACCTCATTTTGGTGAACAGGTTTATCTCACTCTGAGGGTTGTCCGAAGCACCAGGGGACGCCGATGCAGACTGCGTGGTTGGGAGATGCGTGGCTGCGGGACTAAGGGTTTCCAATATGGAGGCCATGAGGGACAGGACCCCGGAAGCAGAAGGTTGGGGAGGCAGGTGAGCGTTCCAAACCGGAATTCGTGATGGGCCTGGCCCTATGGTAGAGCGCCAGGGATGGGACCCCCGCAGGTCGAGGATCCACGGGCGTTGTCCTCGCTGCATTCCATCTTGTGGATTGCCTCCTGGCGGTGATCGGTTGCGGACACTCACAATGCCCTTCAAAGCCCTGGGGGGGTCGGCCCAGCAGACGTGCAGCGCACGAATGACTTCGCCGGGCGTTTTCCGGCCAATTCTCACGAGCGTTCTGCCCAAACCAGGATTGGTTTGGGCAGAACGCTCGTGAGAATTGGCCGGCGTAGGGCAGCCCTGCGGACAGCCCTGCTCTCCATGGCCCAGGGCCCTTTCTCGCCCAGGGCTTGTTGCTGCCGCCCCGAAATGGCACGGAAAAGAAGCGGCCCACCTGGGCACGCTGGCGCAGTGGAGCGTTCCCGGAGCAGAGTTGAAGGACGGGTGGTGGCCTGGTGTGCGCCTCCGTCTTTCGGGTAGATCGGGCGGTCAAGGATGGGGATGACCTCATTTTGGTCATACATGTTTATCTCACTCTGAGGGTTGTCCGAAGCACCAGGGGACGCCGATGGAGACTGCGTGGTTGGGAGATGCGTGGCTGCGGGACTAAGGGTTTCCAATATGGAGGCCATGAGGGACAGGACCCCGGAAGCAGAAGGTTGGGGAGGCAGGTGAGCGTTCCAATCCGGACTTCGTGATGGGCCTGGCCCTATAGTAGAGCGCCAGGGATGGGACCCCCGCAGGTCGAGGATCCACGGGCGTTGTCCTCGCTGCATTCCATCTTGTGGATTGCCTCCTGGCGGTGATCGGTTGCGGACACTCACAATGCCCTTCAAGGCCCCGGGGGGGTCGGCCCAGCAGACGTGCAGCGCCCGAATGACTTCGCCGGGCGTTTTCCGGCCAATTCTCACGAGCGTTCTGCCCAAACCAGGATTGGTTTGGGCAGAACGCTCGTGAGAATTGGCCGGCGTAGGGCAGCCCTGCGGACAGCCCTGCTCTCCATGGCCCAGGGCCCTTTCTCGCCCAGGGCCCTTTCTCGCCCAGGGCTTGTTGCTGCCGCCCAGAAATGGCACGGAAAAGAAGCGGCCCAACTGGGCACGCCGGCGCAGTGGAGTGTTCCCGGCTCAGAGTTGAAGGACGGGTGGTGGACTGGTGTGCGCCTCCGTCTTTCAGGTAGATGGGGCGGCAAATGATGGGGATGACCTCATTTTGGTGAACAGGTTTATCTCACTCTGAGGGTTGTCCGAAGCACCAGGGGACGCCGATGCAGACTGCGTGGTTGGGAGATCCGTGGCTGCGGGACTAAGGGTTTCCAATATGGAGGCCATGAGGGACTGGACCCCGGAAGCAGAAGGTTGGGGAGGCAGGTGAGCGTTCCAAACCGGACTTCGTGATGGGCCTGGCCCTATGGTAGAGCGCCAGGGATGGGACCCCCGCAGGTCGAGGATCCACGGGCGTTGTCCTCGCTGCATTCCATCTTGTGGATTGCCTCCTGGCGGTGATCGGTTGCGGACACTCACAATGCCCTTCAAGGCCCCGGGGGGGTCGGCCCAGCAGACGTGCAGCGCCCGAATGACTTCGCCGGGCGTTTTCCGGCCAATTCTCACGAGCGTTCTGCCCAAACCAGGATTGGTTTGGGCAGAACGCTCGTGAGAATTGGCCGGCGTAGGGCAGCCCTGCGGACAGCCCTGCTCTCCATGGCCCAGGGCCCTTTCTCGCCCAGGGCTTGTTGCTGCCGCCCCGAAATGGCACGGAAAAGAAGCGGCCCACCTGGGCACGCCGGCGCAGTGGAGCGTTCCCGGAGCAGAGTTGAAGGACGGGTGGTGGCCTGGTGTGCGCCTCCGTCTTTCGGGTAGATCGGGCGGTCAAGGATGGGGATGACCTCATTTTGGTCATACAGGTTTATCACACTCTGAGCGTTGTCTGAAGCACCAGGAGGCGCCGATGGAGACTGCGTGGTTGGGAGATGCGTGGCTGCGGGACTAAGGGTTTCCAATATGGAGGCCATGAGGGACAGGACCCCGGAAGCGGAAGGTTGGGGAAGCAGGCGAGCGTTCCAGACCGGACTTTGTGATGGGCCAGGCCCCATGGTAGACCGCCAGGGATGGGACCCCCGCAGGTCGAGGATCCACGGGCGTTGTCCTCGCTGCATTCCATCTTGTGGAGTGCCTCCTGGCGGCGATCCGGTGCGGACACTCACAATGCCCTTCAAGGCCCCGGGGTGGGGCGGCCCAGCAGACGTGCAGCGCCCGAATGACTTCGCCGGGCGTTTTCCGGCCAATTCTCACGAGCGTTCTGCCCAAACCAATCTGGTTTGGGCAGAACGCTCGTGAGAATTGGCCGGCGTAGGTCAGCCCTGCGGACAGCCCTGCTCTCCATGGCCCAGGGCCCTTTATCGCCCAGGGCCCTTTCTCGCCCAGGGCTTGTTGCTACCGCCCAGAATTGGCACGGAAAAGAAGTGGCCCAACTGGGCACGCCGGCGCAGTGGAGTGTTCCCGGCTCAGAGTTGAAGGACGGGTGGTGGACTGGTGTGCGCCTCCGTCTTTCAGGTAGATGGGGCGGCAAAGGATGGGGATGACCTCATTTTGGTGAACAGGTTTATCTCACTCTGAGGGTGGTCCGAAGCACCAGGGGACGCCGATGCAGACTGCGTGGTTGGGAGATGCGTGGCTGCGGGACTAAGGGTTTCCAATATGGAGGCCATGAGGGACAGGACCCCGGAAGCAGAAGGTTGGGGAGGCAGGTGAGCGTTCCAAACCGGACTTCGTGATGGGCCTGGCCCTATGGTAGAGCGCCAGGGATGGGACCCCCGCAGGTCGAGGATCCACGGGCGTTGTCCTCGCTGCATTCCATCTTGTGGATTGCCTCCTGGCGGTGATCGGTTGCGGACACTCACAATGCCCTTCAAGGCCCCGGGGGGGTCGGCCCAGCAGACGTGCAGCGCCCGAATGACTTCGCCGGGCGTTTTCCGGCCAATTCTCACGAGCGTTCTGCCCAAACCAGGATTGGTTTGGGCAGAACGCTCGTGAGAATTGGCCGGCGTAGGGCAGCCCTGCGGACAGCCCTGCTCTCCATGGCCCTGGGCCCTTTCTCGCCCAGGGCTTGTTGCTGCCGCCCCGAAATGGCACGGAAAAGAAGCGGCCCACCTGGGCACGCCGGCGCAGTGGAGCGTTCCCGGAGCAGAGTTGAAGGACGGGTGGTGGCCTGGTGTGCGCCTCCGTCTTTCGGGTAGATCGGGCGGTCAAGGATGGGGATGACCTCATTTTGGTCATACAGGTTTATCACACTCTGAGCGTTGTCTGAAGCACCAGGAGGCGCCGATGGAGACTGCGTGGTTGGGAGATGCGTGGCTGCGGGACTAAGGGTTTCCAATATGGAGGCCATGAGGGACAGGACCCCGGAAGCGGAAGGTTGGGGAAGCAGGCGAGCGTTCCAGACCGGACTTTGTGATGGGCCAGGCCCCATGGTAGACCGCCAGGGATGGGACCCCCGCAGGTCGAGGATCCACGGGCGTTGTCCTCGCTGCATTCCATCTTGTGGAGTGCCTCCTGGGGGCGATCCGGTGCGGACACTCACAATGCCATTCAAGGCCCCGGGGTGGGGCGGCCCAGCAGACGTGCAGCGCCCGAATGACTTCGCCAGGCGTTTTCCGGCCAATTCTCACGAGCGTTCTGCCCAAACCAGGATTGGTTTGGGCAGAACGCTCGTGAGAATTGGCCGGCGTAGGTCAGCCCTGCGGACAGCCCTGCTCTCCATGGCCCAGGGCCCTTTATCGCCCAGGGCCCTTTCTCGCCCAGGGCTTGTTGCTGCCGCCCAGAAATGGCACGGAAAAGAAGCGGCCCAACTGGGCACGCCGGCGCAGTGGAGTGTTCCCGGCTCAGAGTTGAAGGACGGGTGGTGGACTGGTGTGCGCCTCCGTCTTTCAGGTAGATGGGGCGGCAAAGGATGGGGATGACCTCATTTTGGTGAACAGGTTTATCTCACTCTGAGGGTTGTCCGAAGCACCAGGGGACGCCGATGCAGAGTGCGTGGTTGGGAGATGCGTGGCTGCGGGACTAAGGGTTTCCAATATGGAGGACATGAGGGACAGGACCCCGGAAGCAGAAGGTTGGGGAGGCAGGTGAGCGTTCCAAACCGGACTTCGTGATGGGCCTGGCCCTATGGTAGAGCGCCAGGCTGGGACCCCCGCAGGTCGAGGATCCACGGGCGTTGTCCTCGCTGCATTCCATCTTGTGGATTGCCTCCTGGCGGTGATCGGTTGCGGACACTCACAATGCCCTGCAGGGCCCCGGGGGGGTCGGCCCAGCAGACGTGCAGCGCCCGAATGACTTCGCCGGGCGTTTTCCGGCCAATTCTCACGAGCGTTCTGCCCAAACCAGGATTGGTTTGGGCAGAACGCTCGTGAGAATTGGCCGGCGTAGGGCAGCCCTGCGGACAGCCCTGCTCTCCATGGCCCAGGGCCCTTTCTCGCCCAGGGCTTGTTGCTGCCGCCCCGAAATGGCACGGAAAAAGAAGCGGCCCACCTGGGCACGCCGGCGCAGTGGAGCGTTCCCGGAGCAGAGTTGCAGGACGGGTGGTGGCCTGGTGTGCGCCTCCGTCTTTCGTGTAGATGGGGCGGTCAAGGATGGGGATGACCTAATTTTGGTCATACAGGTTTATCACACTCTGAGCGTTGTCTGAAGCACCAGGAGGCGCCGATGGAGACTGCGTGGTTGGGAGATGCGTGGCTGCGGGACTAAGGGTTTCCAATATGGAGGCCATGAGGGACAGGACCCCGGAAGCGGAAGGTTGGGGAAGCAGGCGAGCGTTCCAGACCGGACTTTGTGATGGGCCAGGCCCCATGGTAGACCGCCAGGGATGGGACCCCCGCAGGTCGAGGATCCACCGGCGTTGTCCTCGCTGCATTCCATCTTGTGGAGTGCCTCCTGGCGGTGATCGGTTTCGGACACTCACAATGCCCTGCAGGGCCCCGGGGGGGTCGGCCCAGCAGACGTGCAGCGCCCGAATGACTTCGCCGGGCGTTTTCCGGCCAATTCTCACGAGCGTTCTGACCAAACCAGGATTGGTTTGGGCAGAACGCTCGTGAGAATTGGCCGGCGTAGGTCAGCCCTGCGGACAGCCCTGCTCTCCATGGCCCAGGGCTTTTTATCGCCCAGGGCCCTTTCTCGCCCAGGGCTTGTTGCTGCCGCCCAGAAATGGCACGGAAAAGAAGCGGCCCAACTGGGCACGCCGGCGCAGTGGAGTGTTCCCGGCTCAGAGTTGAAGGACGGGTGGTGGACTGGTGTGCGCCTCCGTCTTTCAGGTAGATGGGGCGGCAAAGGATGGGGATGACCTCATTTTGGTGAACAGGTTTATCTCACTCTGAGGGTGGTCCGAAGCACCAGGGGACGCCGATGCAGACTGCGTGGTTGGGAGATGCGTGGCTGCGGGACTAAGGGTTTCCAATATGGAGGCCATGAGGGACAGGACCCCGGAAGCAGAAGGTTGGGGAGGCAGGTGAGCGTTCCAAACCGGACTTCGTGATGGGCCTGGCCCTATGGTAGAGCGCCAGGGATGGGACCCCCGCAGGTCGAGGATCCACGGGCGTTGTCCTCGCTGCATTCCATCTTGTGGATTGCCTCCTGGCGGTGATCCATTGCAGACACTCACAATGCCCTTCAAGGCCCCGGGGGGGCCGGCCCAGCAGACGTGCAGCGCACGAATGACTTCGCCGGGCGTTTTCCGGCCAATTCTCACGAGCGTTCTGCCCAAACCAGGATTGGTTTGGGCAGAACGCTCGTGAGAATTGGCTGGCGTAGGGCAGCCCTGCGGACAGCCCTGCTCTCCATGGCCCAGGGCCCTTTCTCGCCCAGGGCTTGTTGCTGCCGCCCCGAAATGGCACGGAAAAGAAGCGGCCCACCTGGGCACGCCGGCGCAGTGTAGCGTTCCCGGAGCAGAGTTGAAGGACGGGTGGTGGCCTGGTGTGCGCCTCCGTCTTTCGGGTAGATCGGGCGGTCAAGGATGGGGATGACCTCATTTTGGTCATACAGGTTTATCACACTCTGAGCGTTGTCTGAAGCACCAGGAGGCGCCGATGGAGACTGCGTGGTTGGGAGATGCGTGGCTGCGGGACTAAGGGTTTCCAATATGGAGGCCATGAGGGACAGGACCCCGGAAGCGGAAGGTTGGGGAAGCAGGCGAGCGTTCCAGACCGGACTTTGTGATGGGCCAGGCCCCATGGTAGACCGCCAGGGATGGGACCCCCGCAGGTCGAGGATCCACGGGCGTTGTCCTCGCTGCATTCCATCTTGTGGAGTGCCTCCTGGCGGCGATCCGGTGCGGACACTCACAATGCCCTTCAAGGCCCCGGGTTGGGGCGGCCCAGCAGACGTGCAGCGCCCGAATGACTTCGCCAGGCGTTTTCCGGCCAATTCTCACGAGCGTTCTGCCCAAACCAGGATTGGTTTGGGCAGAACGCTCGTGAGAATTGGCCGGCGTAGGTCAGCCCTGCGGACAGCCCTGCTCTCCATGGCCCAGGGCCCTTTAACGCCCAGGGCCCTTTCTCGCCCAGGGCTTGTTGCTGCCGCCCAGAAATGGCACGGAAAAGAAGCGGCCCAACTGGGCACGCCGGCGCAGTGGAGTGTTCCCGGCTCAGAGTTGAAGGACGGGTGGTGGACTGGTGTGCGCCTCCGTCTTTCAGGTAGATGGGGCGGCAAAGGATGGGGATGACCTCATTTTGGTGAACAGGTTTATCTCACTCTGAGGGTTGTCCGAAGCACCAGGGGACGCCGATGCAGACTGCGTGGATGGGAGATGCGTGGCTGCGGGACTAAGGGTTTCCAATATGGAGGCCATGAGGGACAGGACCCCGGAAGCAGAAGGTTGGGGAGGCAGGTGAGCGTTCCAAACCGGACTTCGTGATGGGCCTGGCCCTATGGTGGAGCGCCAGGGATGGGACCCCCGCAGGTCGAGGATCCACGGGCGTTGTCCTCGCTGCATTCCATCTTGTGGATTGCCTCCTGGCGGTGATCGGTTGCGGACACTCACAATGCCCTTCAAGGCCCCGGGGGGGTCGGCCCAGCAGACGTGCAGCGCCCGAATGACTTCGCCGGGCGTTTTCCGGCCAATTCTCACGAGCGTTCTGCCCAAACCAGGATTGGTTTGGGCAGAACGCTCGTGAGAATTGGCCGGCGTAGGGCAGCCCTGCGGACAGCCCTGCTCTCCATGGCCCAGGGCCCTTTCTCGCCCAGGGCTTGTTGCTGCCGCCCCGAAATGGCACGGAAAAGAAGCGGCCCACCTGGGCACGCCGGCGCAGTGGAGCGTTCCCGGAGCAGAGTTGAAGGACGGGTGGTGGCCTGGTGTGCGCCTCCGTCTTTCGGGTAGATCGGGCGGTCAAGGATGGGGATGACCTCATTTTGGTCATACAGGTTTATCACACTCTGAGCGTTGTCTGAAGCACCAGGAGGCGCCGATGGAGACTGCGTGGTTGGGAGATGCGTGGCTGCGGGACTAAGGGTTTCCAATATGGAGGCCATGAGGGACAGGACCCCGGAAGCGGAAGGTTGGGGAAGCAGGCGAGCGTTCCAGACCGGACTTTGTGATGGGCCAGGCCCCATGATAGACCGCCAGGGATGGGACCCCCGCAGGTCGAGGATCCACGGGCGTTGTCCTCGCTGCATTCCATCTTGTGGAGTGCCTCCTGGCGGTGATCGGTTTCGGACACTCACAATGCCCTGCAGGGCCCCGGGGGGGTCGGCCCAGCAGACGTGCAGCGCCCGAATGACTTCGCCGGGCGTTTTCCGGCCAATTCTCACGAGCGTTCTGACCAAACCAGGATTGGTTTGGGCAGAACGCTCGTGAGAATTGGCCGGCGTAGGTCAGCCCTGCGGACAGCCCTGCTCTCCATGGCCCAGGGCTTTTTATCGCCCAGGGCCCTTTCTCGCCCAGGGCTTGTTGCTGCCGCCCAGAAATGGCACGGAAAAGAAGCGGCCCAACTGGGCACGCCGGCGCAGTGGAGTGTTCCCGGCTCAGAGTTGAAGGACGGGTGGTGGACTGGTGTGCGCCTCCGTCTTTCAGGTAGATGGGGCGGCAAAGGATGGGGATGACCTCATTTTGGTGAACAGGTTTATCTCACTCTGAGGGTGGTCCGAAGCACCAGGGGACGCCGATGCAGACTGCGTGGTTGGGAGATGCGTGGCTGCGGGACTAAGGGTTTCCAATATGGAGGCCATGAGGGACAGGACCCCGGAAGCAGAAGGTTGGGGAGGCAGGTGAGCGTTCCAAACCGGACTTCGTGATGGGCCTGGCCCTATGGTAGAGCGCCAGGGATGGGACCCCCGCAGGTCGAGGATCCACGGGCGTTGTCCTCGCTGCATTCCATCTTGTGGATTGCCTCCTGGCGGTGATCCATTGCAGACACTCACAATGCCCTTCAAGGCCCCGGGGGGGCCGGCCCAGCAGACGTGCAGCGCCCGAATGACTTCGCCGGGCGTTTTCCGGCCAATTCTCACGAGCGTTCTGCCCAAACCAGGATTGGTTTGGGCAGAACGCTCGTGAGAATTGGCTGGCGTAGGGCAGCCCTGCGGACAGCCCTGCTCTCCATGGCCCAGGGCCCTTTCTCGCCCAGGGCTTGTTGCTGCCGCCCCGAAATGGCACGGAAAAGAAGCGGCCCACCTGGGCACGCCGGCGCAGTGGAGCGTTCCCGGAGCAGAGTTGAAGGACGGGTGGTGGCCTGGTGTGCGCCTCCGTCTTTCGGGTAGATCGGGCGGTCAAGGATGGGGATGACCTCATTTTGGTCATACAGGTTTATCACACTCTGAGCGTTGTCTGAAGCACCAGGAGGCGCCGATGGAGACTGCGTGGTTGGGAGATGCGTGGCTGCGGGACTAAGGGTTTCCAATATGGAGGCCATGAGGGACAGGACCCCGGAAGCGGAAGGTTGGGGAAGCAGGCGAGCGTTCCAGACCGGACTTTGTGATGGGCCAGGCCCCATGGTAGACCGCCAGGGATGGGACCCCCGCAGGTCGAGGATCCACGGGCGTTGTCCTCGCTGCATTCCATCTTGTGGAGTGCCTCCTGGCGGCGATCCGGTGCGGACACTCACAATGCCCTTCAAGGCCCCGGGTTGGGGCGGCCCAGCAGACGTGCAGCGCCCGAATGACTTCGCCAGGCGTTTTCCGGCCAATTCTCACGAGCGTTCTGCCCAAACCAGGATTGGTTTGGGCAGAACGCTCGTGAGAATTGGCCGGCGTAGGTCAGCCCTGCGGACAGCCCTGCTCTCCATGGCCCAGGGCCCTTTAACGCCCAGGGCCCTTTCTCGCCCAGGGCTTGTTGCTGCCGCCCAGAAATGGCACGGAAAAGAAGCGGCCCAACTGGGCACGCCGGCGCAGTGGAGTGTTCCCGGCTCAGAGTTGAAGGACGGGTGGTGGACTGGTGTGCACCTCCGTCTTTCAGGTAGATGGGGCGGCAAAGGATGGGGATGACCTCATTTTGGTGAACAGGTTTATCTCACTCTGAGGGTTGTCCGAAGCACCAGGGGACGCCGATGCAGACTGCGTGGATGGGAGATGCGTGGCTGCGGGACTAAGGGTTTCCAATATGGAGGCCATGAGGGACAGGACCCCGGAAGCAGAAGGTTGGGGAGGCAGGTGAGCGTTCCAAACCGGACTTCGTGATGGGCCTGGCCCTATGGTGGAGCGCCAGGGATGGGACCCCCGCAGGTCGAGGATCCACGGGCGTTGTCCTCGCTGCATTCCATCTTGTGGATTGCCTCCTGGCGGTGATCGGTTGCGGACACTCACAATGCCCTTCAAGGCCCCGGGGGGGTCGGCCCAGCAGACGTGCAGCGCCCGAATGACTTCACCGGGCGTTTTCCGGCCAATTCTCACGAGCGTTCTGCCCAAACCAGGATTGGTTTGGGCAGAACGCTCGTGAGAATTGGCCGGCGTAGGGCAGCCCTGCGGACAGCCCTGCTCTCCATGGCCCAGGGCCCTTTCTCGCCCAGGGCTTGTTGCTGCCGCCCCGAAATGGCACGGAAAAGAAGCGGCCCACCTGGGCACGCCGGCGCAGTGGAGCGTTCCCGGAGCAGAGTTGAAGGACGGGTGGTGGCCTGGTGTGCGCCTCCGTCTTTCGGGTAGATCGGGCGGTCAAGGATGGGGATGACCTCATTTTGGTCATACAGGTTTATCACACTCTGAGCGTTGTCTGAAGCACCAGGAGGCGCCGATGGAGACTGCGTGGTTGGGAGATGCGTGGCTGCGGGACTAAGGGTTTCCAATATGGAGGCCATGAGGGACAGGACCCCGGAAGCGGAAGGTTGGGGAAGCAGGCGAGCGTTCCAGACCGGACTTTGTGATGGGCCAGGCCCCATGATAGACCGCCAGGGATGGGACCCCCGCAGGTCGAGGATCCACGGGCGTTGTCCTCGCTGCATTCCATCTTGTGGAGTGCCTCCTGGCGGCGATCCGGTGCGGACACTCACAATGCCCTTCAATGCCCCGGGGTGGGGCGGCCCAGCAGACGTGCAGCGCCCGAATGACTTCGCCAGGCGTTTTCCGGCCAATTCTCACGAGCGTTCTGCCCAAACCAGGATTGGTTTGGGCAGAACGCTCGTGAGAATTGGCCGGCGTAGGTCAGCCCTGCGGACAGCCCTGCTCTCCATGGCCCAGGGCCCTTTATCGCCCAGGGCCCTTTCTCGCCCAGGGCTTGTTGCTGCCGCCCAGAAATGGCACGGAAAAGAAGCGGCCCAACTGGGCACGCCGGCGCAGTGGAGTGTTCCCGGCTCAGAGTTGAAGGACGGGTGGTGGACTGGTGTGCGCCTCCGTCTTTCAGGTAGATGGGGCGGCAAAGAATGGGGATGACCTCATTTTGGTGAACAGGTTTATCTCACTCTGAGGGTTGTCCGAAGCACCAGGGGACGCCGATGCAGACTGCGTGGTTGGGAGATGCGTGGCTGCGGGACTAAGGGTTTCCAATATGGAGGCCATGAGGGACAGGACCCCGGAAGCCGAAGGTTGGGGAGGCAGGTGAGCGTTCCAAACCGGACTTCGTGATGGGCCTGGCCCTATGGTAGAGCGCCAGGGATGGGACCCCCGCAGGTCGAGGATCCACGGGCGTTGTCCTCGCTGCATTCCATCTTGTGGATTGCCTCCTGGCGGTGATCGGTTGCGGACACTCACAATGCCCTGCAGGGCCCCGGGGGGGTCGGCCCAGCAGACGTGCAGCGCCCGAATGACTTCGCCGGGCGTTTTCCGGCCAATTCTCACGAGCGTTCTAGAACGCTCGTGAGAATTGGCCGGCGTAGGGCAGCCCTGCGGACAGCCCTGCTCTCCATGGCCCAGGGCCCTTTCTCGCCCAGGGCTTGTTGCTGCCGCCCCGAAATGGCACGGAAAAAGAAGCGGCCCACCTGGGCACGCCGGCGCAGTGGAGCGTTCCCGGAGCAGAGTTGCAGGACGGGTGGTGGCCTGGTGTGCGCCTCCGTCTTTCGTGTAGATGGGGCGGTCAAGGATGGGGATGACCTTATTTTGGTCATACAGGTTTATCACACTCTGAGCGTTTTCTGAAGCACCAGGAGGCGCCGATGGAGACTGCGTGGTTGGGAGATGCGTGGCTGCGGGACTAAGGGTTTCCAATATGGAGGCCATGAGGGACAGGACCCCGGAAGCGGAAGGTTGGGGAAGCAGGCGAGCGTTCCAGACCGGACTTTGTGATGGGCCAGGCCCCATGGTAGACCGCCAGGGATGGGACCCCCGCAGGTCGAGGATCCACCGGCGTTGTCCTCGCTGCATTCCATCTTGTGGAGTGCCTCCTGGCGGTGATCGGTTTCGGACACTCACAATGCCCTGCAGGGCCCCGGGGGGGTCGGCCCAGCAGACGTGCAGCGCCCGAATGACTTCGCCGGGCGTTTTCCGGCCAATTCTCACGAGCGTTCTGACCAAACCAGGATTGGTTTGGGCAGAACGCTCGTGAGAATTGGCCGGCGTAGGTCAGCCCTGCGGACAGCCCTGCTCTCCATGGCCCAGGGCCCTTTATCGCCCAGGGCCCTTTCTCGCCCAGGGCTTGTTGCTGCCGCCCAGAAATGGCACGGAAAAGAAGCGGCCCAACTGGGCACGCCGGCGCAGTGGAGTGTTCCCGGCTCAGAGTTGAAGGACGGGTGGTGGACTGGTGTGCGCCTCCGTCTTTCAGGTAGATGGGGCGGCAAAGGATGGGGATGACCTCATTTTGGTGAACAGGTTTATCTCACTCTGAGGGTCGTCCGAAGCACCAGGGGACGCCGATGCAGACTGCGTGGTTGGGAGATGCGTGGCTGCGGGACTAAGGGTTTCCAATATGGAGGACATGAGGGACAGGACCCCGGAAGCAGAAGGTTGGGGAGGCAGGTGAGCGTTCCAAACCGGACTTCGTGATGGGCCTGGCCCTATGGTAGAGCGCCAGGGATGGGAACCCCGCAGGTCGAGGATCCACGGGCGTTGTCCTCGCTGCATTCCATCTTGTGGATTGCCTCCTGGCGGTGATCCATTGCAGACACTCACAATGCCCTTCAAGGCCCCGGGGGGGTCGGCCCAGCAGACGTGCAGCGCCCGAATGACTTCGCCGGGAGTTTTCCGGCCAATTCTCACGAGCGTTCTGCCCAAACCAGGATTGGTTTGGGCAGAACGCTCGTGAGAATTGGCCGGCGTAGGGCAGCCCTGCGGACAGCCCTGCTCTCCATGGCCCAGGGCCCTTTCTCGCCCAGGGCTTGTTGCTGCCGCCCCGAAATGGCACGGAAAAGAAGCGGCCCACCTGGGCACGCCGGCGCAGTGGAGCGTTCCCGGAGCAGAGTTGCAGGACGGGTGGTGGCCTGGTGTGCGCCTCCGTCTTTCGTGTAGATCGGGCGGTCAAGGATGGGGATGACCTCATTTTGGTCATACAGGTTTATCACACTCTGAGCGTTGTCTGAAGCACCAGGAGGCGCCGATGGAGACTGCGTGGTTGGGAGATGCGTGGCTGCGGGACTAAGGGTTTCCAATATGGAGGCCATGAGGGACAGGACCCCGGAAGCGGAAGGTTGGGTAAGCAGGCGAGCGTTCCAGACCGGACTTTGTGATGGGCCAGGCCCCATGGTAGACCGCCAGGGATGGGTCCCCCGCAGGTCGAGGATCCACGGGCGTTGTTCTCGCTGCATTCCATCTTGTGGATTGCCTCCTGGCGGTGATCGGTTGCGGACACTCACAATGCCCTTCAAGGCCCCGGGGGGGTCGGCCCAGCAGACGTGCAGCGCCCGAATGACTTCGCCGGGCGTTTTCCGGCCAATTCTCACGAGCGTTCTGCCCAAACCAGGATTGGTTTGGGCAGAACGTCGTGAGAATTGGCCGGCGTAGGGCAGCCCTGCGGACAGCCCTGCTCTCCATGGCCCAGGGCCCTTTCTCGCCCAGGGCTTGTTGCTGCCGCCCCGAAATGGCACGGAAAAGAAGCGGCCCACCTGGGCACACCGGCGCAGTGGAGCGTTCCCAGAGCAGAGTTGAAGGACGGGTGGTGGCCTGGTGTGCGCCTCCGTCTTTCGGGTAGATCGGGCGGTCAAGGATGGGGATGACCTCATTTTGGTCATACAGGTTTATCACACTCTGAGCGTTGTCTGAAGCACCAGGAGGCGCCGATGGAGACTGCGTGGTTGGGAGATGCGTGGCTGCGGGACTAAGGGTTTCCAATATGGAGGCCATGAGGGACAGGACCCAGGAAGCAGAAGGTTGGGGAAGCAGGCGAGCGTTCCAGACCGGACTTTGTGATGGGCCAGGCCCCATGATAGACCGCCAGGGATGGGACCCCCGCAAGTCGAGGATCCACGGGCGTTGTCCTCGCTGCATTCCATCTTGTGGAGTGCCTCCTGGCGGCGATCCGTTGCGGACACTCACAATGCCCTTCAAGGCCCCGGGGTGGGGCGGCCCAACAGATGTGCAGCGCCCGAATGACTTCGCCAGGCGTTCTCCGGCCAATTCTCACGAGCGATCTTCCCAAACCAGGATTGGTTTGGGCAGAACGCTCGTGAGAATTGGCCGGCGTAGGTCAGCCCTGCGGACAGCCCTGCTCTCCATGGCCCAGGGCCCTTTATCGCCCAGGGCCCTTTCTCGCCCAGGGCTTGTTGCTACCGCCCAGAATTGGCACGGAAAAGAAGTGGCCTAACTGGGCACGCCGGCGCAGTGGAGTGTTCCCGGCTCAGAGTTGAAGGACGGGTGGTGGACTGGTGTGCGCCTCCGTCTTTCAGGTAGATGGGGCGGCAAAGGATGGGGATGACCTCATTTTGGTGAACAAGTTTATCTCACTCTGAGGGTTGTCCGAAGCACCAGGGGACGCCGATGCAGACTGCGTGGTTGGGAGATGCGTGGCTGCGGGACTAAGGGTTTCCAATATGGAGGCCATGAGGGACAGGACCCCGGAAGCAGAAGGTTGGGGAGGCAGGTGAGCGTTCCAAACCGGACTTCGTGATGGGCCTGGCCCTATGGTAGAGCGCCAGGGATGGGACCCCCGCAGGTCGAGGATCCACGGGCGTTGTCCTCGCTGCATTCCATCTTGTGGATTGCCTCCTGGCGGTGATCGGTTGCGGACACTCACAATGCCCTTCAAGGCCCCGGGGGGGTCGGCCCAGCAGACGTTCAGCGCCCGAATGACTTCGCCGGGCGTTTTCCGGCCAATTCTCTCGAGCGTTCTGCCCAAACCAGGATTGGTTTGTGCAGAACGCTCGTGAGAATTGGCCGGCGTAGGGCAGCCCTGCGGACAGCCCTGCTCTCCATGGCCCAGGGCCCTTTTTCGCCCAGGGCTTGTTGCTGCCGCTCCGAAATGGCACGGAAAAGAAGCGGCCCACCTGGGCACGCCGGCGCAGTGGAGCGTTCCCGGAGCAGAGTTGAAGGACGGGTGGTGGCCTGGTGTGCGCCTCCGTCTTTCGGGTAGATCGGGCGGTCAAGGATGGGGATGACCTCATTTTGGTCATACAGGTTTATCACACTCTGAGCGTTGTCTGAAGCACCAGGAGGCGCCGATGGAGACTGCGTGGTTGGGAGATGCGTGGCTGCGGGACTAAGGGTTTCCAATATGGAGGCCATGAGGGACAGGACCCCGGAAGCGGAAGGTTGGGGAAGCAGGCGAGCGTTCCAGACCGGACTTTGTGATGGGCCAGGCCCCATGGTAGACCGCCAGGGATGGGACCCCCACAGGTCGAGGATCCACGGGCGTTGTCCTCGCTGCATTCCATCTTGTGGCGTGCCTCCTGGGGGCGATCCGGTGCGGACACTCACAATGCCCTTCAAGGCCCCGGGGTGGGGCGGCCCAGCAGACGTGCAGCGCCGAATGACTGCGCCGGGCGTTTTCCGGCCAATTCTCACGAGCGTTCTGCCCAAACCAGGATTGGTTTGGGCAACGCTCGTGAGAATTGGCCGGTGTAGGGCAGCTCTGCGGACCGCCCTGCTCTCCATGGCCCAGGGCCCTTTCTCGCCCAGGGCATGTTGCTGCCGCCCAGAAATGGCACGGAAAAGACGCGGCCCACCCTGGTACGCCGACGCAGTGGAGCGTTCCCGGAGCAGAGTTGAAGGACGGGTGGTGGACTGGTGTGCGCCTCCGACTTTCGGGTAGATGGGGCGGCAAAGGATGGGCATGACCTCATTTTGGTGAACAGGTTTATCTCACTCTGAGGGTTGTCCGAAGCACCAGGAGGTGCCGATGCTGACTTCGTGGTTGGTCGATGCGTGGGTACGGGACTACGGGTTTCCAATATGGAGGCCATGAGGGACAGGACCCCGGAAGCAGAAGTTTGGGGAAGGAGGCGAGCGTTGCAGACCGGACTTCGTGATGCGCCTGGCCCCATGGTAGAGTGCCAGGGATGGGACCCCCGCAGGTCGAGGATCCACGGGCGTTGTCCTCGCTGCATTCCATCTTGTGGAGTGCCTCCTGGCGGCGATCCGGTGCCGACACTCACAATGCCCTTCAAGGCACCGGGGGGGGGGGGGCGGCCCAGCAGACGTGCGGCGCCCGAATGACTTCGCCTGGCGTTTTCCGGCCAATTCTCACGAGCGTTCTGCCCAAACCAGGATTGGTTTGGGCAGAACGCTCGTGAGAATTGGCCGGCGTAGGGCAGCCCTGTGGACCGACCTGCTGTCCATGGCCCAGGGCCCTTTCTCGCTGAGGGCATGTTGTATGAGTTCTAGTAGTTTGGGGGTGGAGTCTTTTGGGTTTTCCATATAAAGAATCATGTCATCTGCAAAGAGAGAGAGAGTTGACTTCTTCAGTGCCAATTTGGATACCTTTTATTTTTCTTTGTTGTCTGATTGCTGTTGCTAGGACTTCTAATACTATGTTGAACAAGACTGGTGAGAGTGGGCATCCTTGTCGTGATCCTGATCTCAATGGGAAGGCTGCAAGCTTTTTCCCATTGAGGATGATATTTGCTGTGGGTCTTTCATAGATAGATATGATGAAGTTCAGGAATGTTCCCTCTATCTCTATACTTTGCAGCGTTTTAATCACGAATGGATGCTGGATTTTTTCAAGTCCTTTTTCTGCATTGATTGAGAGGACCATGTAGTTCTTCTCTCTTCTCATATTAATTTTTTCAATGACATTGATTGATTTATGAATGTTGAACCATCCTTGTAGCCCAGGGATGAATCCCACTGGTCATGGTAGATAATCTTTTTAATGTTCTTTTTGACCCTGTTTGCAAGGATCTTGTTGAGAATCTTAGCATCCATATTCATCAGTGATATTGGTCTGAAATTATCCATTTTGGTAGGGTCTTTGCCTGGTTTGGGGATAAGGGTAATTCTGGCTTCATAGAAAGAGTCTGGATGTTTTCCTTCTGCTTCAATTTTTTGAAACAGCTTCAGGAGAATTGATGTTATTCTTCTTTGTAAGTTTGGTAGAATTCCCCAAGCAATCCATCAGGTCTTGGGCTCTTGTTTCTTGGGAGGTTTTTGATCACTGCTTATATCTCGTTACTAGATATCGGTCGATTCAGGTTGTCGATCTCTTCCTGGTTCAATTTTGGAAGTTTATAATTTTCCAAGAATGCTTCCATTTCATCAAGGTTGCTAAGCTTATTGGCATATAACTATTGATAATAACTTCTGATGATTGTTTCTACTTCCTCCTTGTTAGTTGTGATCTCTCCGTTTTCATTTATAATTTTGTGAATTTGGGCTTTCTCTCTTTTCTTTTGGATTAGTGTGGCCAGTGCCTTATTGATCTTATTGATTCTTTCAAAAAAAAAAAACAACTTCTAGTTTCATTGATACGTTCTACTGTATCTTTGGTTTCTACCTCATTGATCTCAGCTCTAATCTGGATGATTTCTCTTCTTATGTGTGGAGTTGGTTTGATTTTTTTGTTGATTCTCCAGTTCTTTAAGGTGTAGAGACATCTGCTGTATTCTGGATTTTTCAAAATTTTGATGGAGGCTTGGATGTCTATGTATTTCCCCCTTAGAAACGCCTTTGCTGTATCCCATAGGGTTTGGATCGAAGTGTCTTTATTCTCATTGGTTTCCAATTGTTTCAGTTCTTCTTTAATCTCCTGGTTGATCCAAGCATTCTTAAGCAAGATGGTCTTTAGCTTCCAGGTGTTTGAGTTCCTTCTGTACTTTTCCTTGTGATTAAGCTCCAGTTTCAAGGCATTATGATCTGAGAATATGCAGGGAAAAATCTCAGTCTTTTGATATCAGTTTAGTCCTGATTTATGACCCAGCATGTGGTCTATTCTTGAGAAGGTTCCCTGTGCTCTTGAGAAGAATGAGTATTCTTTTGTTTTAGGGTGGAATGTTCTGCATATATCTATGAGATCCATCTGTTCCAATGTGTCATTCAATGCTCTTGTTTCTTTATTGATTTTCTGCTTCAATGATCTGTCTATTTCTGAGAGAGGCTTGTTAAGATCTCCAATGATGAGTGTATTCATATCAATATGACTCTTTATCTTGATTAACGTTTTCTTTTGTAATTGGATGCTCCCATATTGGAGGCATAGATATTTATAATTGTTAGATCATCTTGGTGGATTGTCACTTTAAGAATTATGAAGTGTCCTTCTGTATCTCTGACTACAGCCTTTAGTTTAAAATCTAATTTATCTGATATGAGAATTGCTACCCCAGCCTTCTTTTGAGGCCCATTGGCATGAAAGATGCTTCTCCATCCCTTCACTTTCAGTCTGGGTGTATCTTTAGGTTCAAAATGGGTCTCTTGTAGAGAAAATATGGATGGGTTCTGTCGTTTTATCCAATCTGCAACCCTGTGCTGTTTTTTTGGGCACATTTAGGCCATTCTCTTTGAGATTGATTATTGATAGATACATTTTTATTGACATCGAGTTACCTTTGAAGTCTTTCTTTCTGTAGATTGTCTCTATATTTCTCTTCCATGCTTTTATTAGGATTTTTACTCTTTTATAGAACCCCCCTTAATATTTCCTGCAGTGTCGGCTTGGTGGTAGCATAGTCTTTTAAGTCTTGCCGGTCTTGGAAACTATTTATATCTTCATCCATTTTGAATGTCAGTCTTGATGGATAAAGTATTCTTGGCTGCATGTTCTTCTCATTTAGTGCCCTGAATATATCTTACCAGCCTTTTCTGGATTGCCAGGCTTCTGTGGAAAGGTCTGATGTTATATTGATGGGCTTTCCTATGTAAGTAAGGAGCCTCTTTGCCCTAGCAGCTTTCAGGAGATTATACCTACAATTATAATTCCTCAATTTGACTATCAGGTGTCGTGGGTTTTTTTTTTTTTTTGAATGTATAATCTTGGGTGGAGACCATTTAGCCTCCAGTACATGAATTCTGGTTCCATTCGCGAGATTGGGAAAATTTTCTTGAAGGACTTGTTCCACTATATCTTCTAGATCTTTCTTTCTTCTCCCCTTCAGGGATTCCAGTAATTCTGAGGTTGGAACGTTTCATGGCATCATTTTTTTCCCTGATTCTGTTTTCGTGATTTCTAAGCTGTTTGTTCCAGGCTTCCTCCTGATCCTTTCTCTCTATCTGTTTGTCCTCCAGATCACTAATTCTATCTTCTGTCTCAGTTACCCTAGCTTTGAGAGAGTTTAGATTAGATTGGAACTCATTGAGAGCATTGTGGACCTCCTCCCTGGTAGCTTTAAGCTCCGCCCTAACATTGTGAACATCATGTCTCATGGCTTTCAGCTTGGCCCTAATCAATTATGTTTGGTCATCCATGCCTTTCTCCAAACTAGCTATTGCCTGGATTATTGTTAACCAGAATTCTCTTTCCAACATATTGTCTATGTTGATAGCCATTAGCTCTAGTGCAGAAGGACCATCCCCTGTATTTTTCTTCTGTTGGGCATTCCTCGTCCTAGTCATTTTGGTGAGAGATGACTGAACAGATGTAGCTGGATGTATCAACCATGGTGCAGTCAAGGTGCACCCTGGAACACTTCTGAACAATCAGGATTCCCCATCCAAATGAGAGACAAAAGAAAAGAAAAAGAAAAAAAAAACAAACAAAAAAAGAGATAGAGAGAGAGACAGGAAAGAAAGGGCAGATTAAAGAGAAAGTTCAGCCCAAATGGGCCCCAAGGTAAGATTTATGAAGTAGACAAACAAAAAGACGGATAAAGGTATATGACAAGAGAAAAAAAATATATATATATACAAAAAAAGGAAGACCCTCGTCAAAAAGAACCCCACGTGTAAGATTTATATACTATCAGGACAAACACAAAAACACAGAAACACTGGTGGAAGATAAAGATTGGAGAGTGGTTATAAATTCTCAGTGTGTTCGAGGAAGGCTGTTTTAATTCTTCCTGGATGTATCCTGATACCTTTGTTAAAGGACTCAACTTTTCTAAGATAAAGGGGTATTAAAAATTAGTTACCTATAGGGGTAGTATTGATTGGGGAAAGGGGACTACTTTGAAGTTTAACTCTATATGAATAATAGAAGATAAAAATAAAAAGGAAAAACCTAAACTAAACTAAAATATAAAAAAAAGTAGGAATAAAAAAATAGAAATGCATAAGGAAAACATAGGTGTATGTATCAAAAAGTTAAGGTTAGAAAGTTATTATGGAATTTGATGTACTGGACAGCTCGCTGTGATGGTAAATAGGTTAATAAAATTACATATATATATATATACATATATATATATATATATCAGAATAGTGGGAATGAATGAAAAAGAAAACTTTTCCTATGAAGTAGTGTTTGTACTCTTGTAGTCCTTTTTTATTTTTTTCTCTCTCTTTTTTTTTTCTTTCTTGGTTTGTTTTCTGGGGGAGGGGCCTGCCACGTGGGTTTTCAGTCAGTGATGTTCCCTGAGTTACGTTCTTGCGCCCCCCTCAAGGTGGTGGGCTCTGAGGAAACTGTTTTTTTTTTTTTCCGACTTTTGTTCTCTGGAGGTTTTTATGTTTATTCACTTTTTTTCTCACTTTGACTGCTTTTGATGGTTTTTGTAGTTTTAGAGGAAAATAAACCACACCCTGATCTCCCTCTCAGAGAGAAGCCTCAGTCTGGCTGCAGAGTCTAAATAAGTTCCCCATGGGCCACTGGCAGAGCAGGTTTCAAGTCGCTGTTTCTGGGGTACCCAAAGCCAAGGAAGTAGCGGCTGTCTGGGAAGCTCCAGACCGCCAGAGAGGTTCCAAGCAGCAGTCACACACTGAGATATTCCTGCTGGCCAGGGCTGGGAGTGCCTGGTCTTTCTGGGTCTAAGAGCGCCCAGCTTGCATGCACCAATTTCAGGGGAGGCTGAGGTTCACGCGCAGGTCTCAGGCTCTGAGAACAAGGTGCAGATCCGAGAGCACCAGGTTGGGCCTTCAAGCACCTCTCTCAGGGGAGTGTTTGATGCAGGCTCTGAAACAATGGCACATATGAAAGGGTACTGGCTGGGCCTTTATACCTCTCTCAGGGGAGTATGTCAGGCTCTATAGCAGGGCTCATGCATTCTGCCATCCAGCATGGCTCCCATCCCCTCACAGGAGCCAGAACCCATGCATTCTCAGGTGCACTGGCGGCTTAGGGACCAAGACCTGGTTTCTTGGCTGCACTCTCTCTGGCTCAGCACCAGGGGAGGCTGTCCTGGGACCAGGGACTTAAGCCCCTGTCGCTAGCCATCCCAATTCCCACAATCCCCCCCCCCCACCGGAGATTCTTAGCTCTTTTGGAGTGCTTTCCACCAGTCTCCAAGTTAATGCTGGTCCCCAGATGCAGGGCACTCTCGCTCGTATTGGGGTATTACTTTCCAACTGATTGCCTCTGGTGGCTCCCTCCCCCTTTTGTTTATCTTCTGATATCAGTCCCCCATTCCCACTCCGCGTTACCTGCACACTGGTGTCTTCTGCCCCTGTAGAGAACCAGACGTGTATAATACTGATCTCAGGGTGATTTCATGGGTGATTGGAGTTCTTTGGTAGGTAATCAGCTCACTTTGGGGTACAGGTTGAAAAGCCATCTCCTCCTACTTCCCTGCCATCTTGTCGACCTCTCTCTGCTTCAATTTTTTGAAACAGTTTCAGGAGAATAGGTGTTATTTCTTCTTTGAATGTTTTATAGAATTCCCAAATGAATCCATCAGGGCCTGTGTTTTTGTTTTTTGGGAGGTTTTTGATCACCGCTTCAACCTCATTACTAGATATTGGTCTTCAGATTGTCCGTTTCTTCCTGGTTGAATTTTGCGAGTTTATAGTTTTCCAGGAATGCATCCATTTCATCTAGGTTGCTTAGCTTATTGGCATATAACTGTTGATAACTTCTGATAGTTGTTTCTATTTCCTTGGTGTTCGTTGTGATCTCTACCTTTTCATTCATAATTTTATTAATTTGAGCTTTCTCTCTTTTCTTTTGGATTAGTGTGGCCAATGGTTTCTCGATCTTATTGATTCTTTCAAAAAACCAGCTGCTAGTTTCACTGATATGTTCTACTGTATCTCTGGTTTCTACCTCATTGATCTCAGCTCTAATCTTGATTATTCCCCTTCTTGTGTGTGGAGTTGGTTTGTTTTGTTGTTGATTCTCCAGTTCTTTAAGGTGTAAAGACAGCTGCTGTCTTCTGGATTTTTCAATTTTTTTTTTTTGAGGGATGCATGGATGGCTATGTATTACCCCCTAAGGACCGCCTTTGCTGTATCCCATAGGTTTTGGATCGAAGTGTCTTCATTCTCATTGGTTTCCATGCATTATTTCAGTTCTTCTTTGATCTCCTGGTTGATCCAAGCATTCTTAAGCAAGGTGGTCTTTAGCTTCCAGGTGTTTGAGTTCCTTCTGAACTTTTCCTTGTGATTGAGCTCCAGTTTCAAAGCATTATGATCTGAGGATGTGCAGGGAATAATCTCAGTCTTTTGGTATCGGTTGAGTCCTGTTTTGTGACTCAGTATGTGGTCTATTCTTGAGAAGGCTCCATGTGGACTTGAGAAGAATGAGTATTTTGATGTTTTAGGGTGGAATGTTCTGTATATATCTATAAGGTCCATCTGGTCCAGTGTGTCATTCAATGCTCTTGTTTCTTTATTGATTTTCTGCTTCAATGATCTGTCTATTTCTGAGAGAGGCATGTTACGATCTCCTATGATGAGTGTATTCATATCAATATAACTCTTTATGTTGATTAACAGTTTTCTTATGTAATTGGCTGCTCCCATATTGGGAGCATAGATATTTATAATTGTTAGATCATCTTGATGGATAGTCCCTTTAAGAATTATGTAGTGTCCTTCTGTATCTCTGACTACAGCCTTTAGTTTAAAATCTAATTTATCTGATATGAGAATCGCTACCCCGGCCTTCTTTTGAGGCCCATTGGCATGAAAGATGCTTCTCCATCCCTTCACTTTCAGTCTGGGTGTATCTTTAGGTTCAAAATGGGTCTCTTGTAGACAACATATGGATGGGTCCTGTCATTTAATCCAGTCTGCAACCCTGTGCCATTTTATGTGCACATTTAGGCCATTCACATTTAGGATGATTATTGATAGATACGTTTTTATTGACATCGTGTTATCTTTGAAGTCTTTCTTTCTGTAGATGGTCTCTATATTTCTGTTCATACTACTCTGGGGTTTTTTGCTCTCTTATAGAACCCCCTTAATATTTCCTGCAGTGTCGGCTTGGTGGTTGCATAGTCTTTTAAGTCTTGCTGGTCTTGGAAACTCTTTATCTCTCCATCCATTTTGAATGTCAGTCTTGCTGGGTAAAGTATTCTTGGCTGCATGTTCTTCTCATTCAATGCCCTGAATATATCTTGCCAGCCCTCTCTGGCTTGCCAGGTGTCTGTTTAGAGGTCTGACATTATTCTGATGGGCTTTCCTCTGTACGTAAGGATCTTCTTTGTCCTAGCTACTTTCAAGAGGTTCTGCCTACAATTATATTTCTTCATTCTTACTGCTAGGTGTCTCGAGGACTTTTGAGAATCTGTAATCTTGGGGGGATACCGTTCGGCCTCTAGTACAGGAATGCTGGTTCCATTCATGAGATTCGGAAAATTTTCATGAAGAACTTGTTCCACTATATCTTCTAGACTTCTTTCTTTCTCCTCTCCTTCAGGGATTCTAATAATTCTGACGATGGAACATTTCATGGCATCATTTATTTCCGTGATTCTGTTTTCATGGCTCTAATCTGTTTGTTTAAGGCTTCCTCCTGATACTTCTTCTCTATCTGTTCATTCTCCAGATCACTAATTCTATCTTCTGTCTCAGTTACTCTAGCTTTGAGAGAATTTAGATTAGAGGGGAACTCATTGAGAGCATTGTGAAGCTCATCCCTGGTAGTTTTCAGCTCTTCCCTAATATTGAAAACGTGATCTCTGGTCGTTTTAACTTAGGCTCTAATCAGTTCCTTTTGGTCACTCATGGCTTTCTCCAACCTAGCTATTGCTTGGATAATTGTTAGCCTGAATTCTCTTTCTGACACATTGTCTATGTTGATAGCCATTAGCTCTGTTGCAGAAGATCCATTTTTCGTATTTTTTTTCTGTTGGGCATTCCTCCTCCTACTCATTTTGGTGAGAGATGGCTGAATGGGTGTATCTGGATGTATCGACAGTGGTGCAGTCAAGGTGCACCCTGGAACGCTTCTGATCAATCAGAGTTACCCACCCAAATAAGAGGAAAAAGAAAAGGAAAAGAAAAAAAGAGAGAGGGAGAGAGACAACAATGAAAGGTGAGATAAAAGAGAAGGTTCAGCCCAAATGGGTTCCAAGGTAAGATTTATGAAGTTTAAACAAAAACAGACAAACAAAATGACTGATAAAAGTATATGAGAAGAGAAAAATATATATATATATATTTGCATATATATTCAAATAAAGGAATAACCTTATCAGAAAGAAACCCGAGTGTAAGATTTATATACTATCAGGACAAACACAAAAACACAGAAAAAGGGGTGCCTGGGTGGCTCAGTGGGTTAAGCCGCTGCCTTCGGCTCAGGTCATGATCTCAGGGTCCTGGGATCAAGTCCCGCATCGGGCTCTCTGCTCAGCAGGGAGCCTGCTTCCTCCTCTCTCTCTCTCTGCCTGCCTATCTGCCTACTTGTGATCTCTCTCTGTCAAATATATAAATAAAAAAAAAAACCACAGAAATACTGGTGGAAGAAAAAGATTGTAGAGTGGTTGTAAATTCTCAGTGTGGGTGAGGAAGGTTTTTTGTTTTTTGTTTTTTATTTTTGTTGTTGTTTTTTTCCAGATGTATCTTGATATATTTGTTAAAGACTCCACTTTCCTAAGATAAAGGGGGATTAGGAATTGTTTAACCTATAGGGGTGGCATTGATTGGGGAAAGGGGATTACCTTGAAGTTTAATTCTATATGAATATTAGAAAATAAAAATTAAAAAAAGGAATAAACTAGACTAAACTAAACTAAAATTATTAAAAAATAAATTTAAAAAACAGAAATGCAAAAGGAAAACACAGGTGTATGTATCAAAAAGTTCAGGTTAGAAGGTTATTATGGAATTTGATGTACTGGACATCTCACTGTGATGGTAAATAGGTTAAAAAATTTTCTATATAATAATAAAAAATTATCTTTAAAAAAATGAGCCAGGATTGTGGGAACAAATTAATAATAAAAATTGTCCCATGAAGTAGTGGTGGTTTTTCTCTTGTTGTCTTTTTTTTTCCTTTCCCAGTTGGTTTTCTGGGGGAGGGGCCTGCCACGTGGATTTTCAGTCAATGATGTTCTCTGAGTTAAGTCCTCCCAGCCCCCTCAAGGGGGTGGGCTCTTAGGAAACTGTTTTTTTTCAGGCTTTTGTTCTCTGGAGGTTTTTATATTTGTTCACTTTTGTTTTTCTCTCTTGCCTTGAGGGCTTTTGATGGTTTTTGTAGGTTTAGAGGAAAGAAAACTGTACCCTGACCTCCGTCTCATAGAGAAGCCTCAATCTGGCTGCAGAGCCCAAATAAATCCCCCCTTCAACACTGGCAGAGCAGGTTCCCAGTCGCGGTCCCTGGGGACTCAAGATTTTTTGCTTGTACCCAAAACCACAGCAGTGGCGGCTGTCTGGGCAGCTCCAGACTGCCAGAGAAGTTCCAAGCAGCAATCGCACACTGAGATTTTCCCACTGGCACAAGCTGGGAGTGCCTGTTCTTTCCAGGTCCGAGAGCACCAGGCTGGTGCCTGTGCCATCTCTCTCTGGGGAGGGCGCAGGGCATGACTCGGACTCTGATGGCATGGCAGGGCACTTGCATGGGGACTGCAAAAAGGCTGTGCTTCTGTTGGCTGGCGAGGCTCCCAGCCCCTCATGGGAGCTGGGCGCCACACGCTCTCAGGTGAGCTTGCTGGTGGTTCAGGGACCAAGACCTGGTTTCTCTGCCGCACTCTTTCTAACTCTGCACCAGGGGTGGCTGTCCTGGGTCTGGGGACTTAAGCCCCTGACCCTAACACCCCGATTCCTGCAATTTCTCCCCAGTGATCCTTTGCTCTTCTTGAGTGCTTTCTACTATACTTCTGAGATAATGCTGGTCCCCAGACGCAGGGCACTCTCGTATTGGGATATTACTTTCCGGTGGGTCACCTCTGGTAGCACCATGCCCCTTTTGTTTATCTTCCGATATCAGTCCGACTTTCCCACTCCGCTTTACCTGCCCACTGGCGTCTTCTGCTCCGGTAGAGATCCAGACGTGTATAATTCGGGTCTCAGGCTGATTTTGTCGGTGAGTGGAGTTCAATAGAAGTAATCAGCTCATTTTAGGGTCCAGATTGAAAGGGAGCCTCCTCCTACTTCTCCGCCATCTTGTCTCCAGTATAAACATATTAACAATTTTTTTAAATTAAATTAATTTATTTATTTTCATAAAAACAGTATTCATTATTTATTTCACCAACCCAGTGCTCCATGCAATCTGTGCACTCTATAATACCCACCACCTGGTACCCCAAGCTCCCACCTCCCCCGCCACTTCAATCCCCTTAGTTGTTTTTCAGAGTCCATAGTCTCTCCTGATTCACCTCCCCTTCCAATTTCCCCCAACTCCCTTCTCCTCTCTAAGACCCCTTGTCCTCCATGATATTTGTTATGCTCCACAAATAAGTGAAACCATATGATAATTGACTCTCTCTGCCTTTCTTCATTCAGCACAATCTCTTCCAGTCCCGTCCATGCTGCTACAAAAGTTGGGTATTCATCCTTTCTGATGGAGGCATAATACCCCATAGTGTATAAGGACCACATCTTCCTTATCCATTCGTCCGTTGAAGGGCATCTTCATTCTTTCATAGTTTGGCGACCGTGGCCATTGCTCCTATATACATTAGGGTACAGATGGCCCTTCTTTTTACGACATCTGTATCTTTGGGGTAAATACCCAGTAGTGAAATTTCAGGGTCATAGGGAAGTTCTATTTTTAATTTCTTGAGGAATCTCCACACTGTTCTCCAGAGAGGCTGCACCAACTTGCAATCCCACCAACAGTGTAAAAGGGTTCCCCTTTCTCCACATCCTCTCCAACACATGTTGTTTCTTGTTTTGTTAATTTTGGCCATTCTAACTGGTGTAAGGTGATATCTCAATGTGGTTTTAATTTGAATCACCCTGAGGGCTAGTGATGATGTACATTTTTTCATGTGTCTGATTGCCGTTTGTATGTCTTCATTGGAGAATTGTCTGTTCATATCTTCTGCCCATTTTTTGATATGTTTGCCTATTTCCTATGTGTTGAGTTTGAGGAGTTCATTATAGATCCTGGATATCAACCTTTTGTCTGTACTGTCATTTGCAAATATCTTATCACATTCTGTGGGTTGCATCTTTGTTTTTTTGACTGTTTCCTTTGCTGTGCAGAAGCTTTTGATTTTGATGAAGTCCCAAAAGTTTATTTTGGCTTTTGTTTCCTTTGCCTTTGGATACATATCTTGAAAGAAGTTGCTGTGGGTGATATAGAAGAGATTACTGCCTATGTTCTCCTCTAGGGTTCTGATGGATTCCTGTCTTACGTTGAGGTCTTTTATCCATTTTAACAATGTTTATTCTTCTGATCCTTGAGCATGGAATGGTCTTCTGTCTTTTTTGTTTTCTTCAATTTTTTTCACGAGTGTTCTGTAGTTCCTCGAGAAAAATCCTTTACTTCTTTGGTATGGTTTATTCCCAGGTATCTTATGGTTTCAGTGCTGTAGTAAATGAAATTGATTCTCTAATGTCCCTTTCTGTATTTTCATTGATAATGTAGAAGAAGGCCACTGATTTCTGTACAATAATTTCGTATCCTGCCACATTATTGAGTTGCTGTATGAGTTCTGGTAGTTTGGAGGTGGGGTGCTTTGGGTTTTCCATATAAAGTATGTCATCTGTGAGGAGAGAGTGTTTGACTTCTTCATTACCAATTTGGATACCTTTTATTTCTCTTTGTTGTCTAATTGCTGTTGCTAGGATTTCAAATAGTTTGTAGAACAAGAGGGGTGAGAGTGGGCATCCTTGTCATGTTCCTGATCTCAAAGGGAAGCCTGTCAGCTTTTACCCATCGAGGATGATATTCACTGTGGGTTTTTCATAGAAACATTTTATGAAGTTGACTAATGTTACCTCTATCCCTATACTTTGAAGCATTTTAATCAGGACCGGATGCTGGATTTTGTATAATGCTTTTTCTTCTTCAATGGAGAGGACCATGTTGTTCTCCTCTCTACGCTTCATAATTTGTTCTATGACATTGATTGATTTGTGAATGCTGAACCATCCTTGCAACCCAGGGATAGATCCCACCTGGTCATGGTGGATCATCTTTTGAATGTACTGTTGGATCCTGTGAGCTAGGATCTTGTTGAGAATCTTAGTATCCATATTCATCAGTGATATTGGTCTGAAATTCTCCTTTTGGTGAGGTCTTTGCCTGGTTTGTGGAGCAGGGTAATGCTGCCTTCATAAAAAGGGTCTGGAGGTTTTCTTTCTGCTTAATTTTTGGAACGAGCTTCAGGAGAAGACATGTTATTTCTTCTATGAAAGTCTGGTAGATTTCTCCTGTGAATCCATCAAGTCCTGGGCTCTTGTTTATTGGGAGGTTTTTGATCACTGCTTCAATCTGGTTACTGGGTAAAAGTCTATTCATGTTGTGAATTTCTTCCCGGTTCAATTTTGGGATTATACTTTTCTAAAAATGCATCCATTTCACAAAGGTTGCTTAGCATATTGGCATACAACTGTTTAATTTTTTAAATTATTTTCAGTGTAACCATATTCAATGTTTTAGCACAACTCCCAGTGTTCCATGCACTCCATACCATCTCTAATAAGCACCACTTGGTTCCCCCAAACTCCCACCCCCACCCATGCAAAGACCTCAGATTCTTTTACAGAGTCCATAGTCTCTCATGGTTCACCTCCGCTTCCAATTTCCCTCAACTCCCTTCTCCTCTCCACCTCCCCTTGTCCTCCATGGTATTGTTTATGCTCCACACTTAATAAAACAATATGATAACTGACTCTGTCTGCTTATCTTATTCCACTAAGCATAATCTCTTCCAGTCCCGTCCATGTTGCTGCAAAATTTGGGTATTCAACCTTTCTGATGGAGGCATAATACTCCATTGTGTATATGGACTACATCTTCCTTATCCATTCGTCTTTTGAAGTGCATCTTCGTTTTTTCCACAGTTTGTTGACCATGGCCATTGCTGCTATAAACATTGGGGTACAGATGACCCTTCGTTTCACTCCATCTGTATCTTTGGGGTAAATACCCAGTAGTGCAATTGCAGGGTCCTAGGATAGCTCTGTTTTTAATTTCTTGAGGAATCTCCACACTGTTCTCCAAAGTGGCTGCACCAACTTGCGTTCCCACCAATAGTTTAAGAGGGTTTCCCTTTCTCCACATCCTCTCCAACACATGTTGTTTCCTGTCTTGCTTATTTTGGCTGTTCTAACTGGGGTAAGGTGGTATCTCAATGCGCTTTTAATGTGCATCAGCCTGATGGCTAGTGATGATGTACATTTTCTCATGTGTCTGATAGGCATTTGTATGTCTTCATTGGAGAAGTGTCTCTTCATATCTTCTGCCCATTTTTACAATATGATTGCTGTTTTGTGTGTGTTGAGTTTGAGGAGTTCCTTATAGGTCCTGGATATCAACCATTTGTCTGTCCTGTCATTTGCAAGTATCTTCTTGCAATCCTTGGGTTGCTCTTTGTTTTGTTGACTGTTTCCTTTGCTATGCAGAAGGTTTAGATTTTGATGAAGTCCCAGAAATTTATTTTGGCTTTTGTTTCCTTTCCCTTTGGAGACATATCTTGAAAGAAGTTGTTGTGGCTGACATCGAAGAGATTACTGCCTATATTCTCCTCTATGATTCTGATGGATTTTGTCTCACATTGAGGTCTTTTATCCATTTTGAGTTTATCTTTGTGTGCGGTGTAAGAGAATGGTCCAGTTTCATTCTTCTACGTATAGTTGCCCAGTTTTCTCTGCACCATTTATTGAAGAGACTGTCTTTTTTCCACTGTATATTTTTTTCTGTTTTGTCTCAGATTATTTGACCATAGAGTTGAGGGTCCATATCAGGGCTCTCTACTCTGTTCCACTGGCCTATATGTCTATTTTTTTGCCTGTACCATGCTGTCTTGGTTATCATAGCTTTGTAGTAAAGCTTAAAATCAGGAAATGTGATGCCCCCATTTGCATTTTCTTTTCTTTTCCAATTGATTTATTTTCAGAAAAACAGTACTCATTATTTTTTCACCACACCCAGTGCTCCATGCAATTTGTGCTCTCTATAATGCCCACCACCTGGTACCCAACCTCCCACACCCCCGCCACTTCAAAACCCTAAGATTGTTTTTCAGAGTCCATAGTCTCTCATGGTTCACCTCCCCTTGCAATTTCCCCAAACTCCCTTTTCCTCTCTAACTTCCCTTGTCCTCCATGCTATTTGTTATGCTCCACACATAAGTGGAACCTTATGATAATTTATTCTCTCTGCTTGACTTATTTCACTTATTTCACTCAGCAGAATCTCTTCCAGTCCCATTCATGTAGCTACACATGTTAGGTATTCATCCTTTCTGATGGAGGCCTAATACTCCATAGTGTATATGGACCACATATTCCTTATCCAATCGTCCATTGAAGGGCATCTTGGTTCTATCCACTGTTTGGCGACCATGGACATTGCTTCTATAAATTTGGGGGTAGAGATGGCCCTTCTTTTCACTCCATCTGTTTCTTGGGGGTAAATACCCAGTAGTGCAATTGCAGGGTCTTAGGGAAGTTCTATTTTTAATTTCTTGAGTAATCTCCACACTGTTCTCCAGAGTGGCTGCACCGACTTGCTTTCCCACCATCAGTGTAAGAGGGTTCCCCTTTCTCCACATCCTCTCCAACACATGTTGATTCCTATCTTTCTAAGGCCATTCTAACTGGTGTAAGGTGATATCTCAATGTGGTTTTAATTTGCATCTCCCTGATGGCTAGTGATGACAAACATTTTTTAATGTGTCTGATAGCCATTTGTATGTCTTCATTGGAGATATGTCTCTTTGTATCTTCTGCCCATTTTTTAATAGGATTATCTGTGTTGTATGTGTTGAGTTTCAGGAATTGTTTATAGATCCTGGATATCAAGGTTTTGTCAGTACTGTCATTTGCAAATATCTACTCGAATTCGGTGGGTTGCCTCATTGTTTTGTTGACTGTTTCCTTTGCTGTGTAGAAGCTTTTGATCTTTATGAAGTCCCAAACGTTCATCTTCACTTTTTTTTCCTTTGCCTTTGGAGACATATTTTGAAAGAAGTTGCTATGGCCAATGTTGAAGAGGTTTCTGCCTATGTTCTCCTCCAAGATTCTGATGGATTCCTGCCTCAGGTTGAGGTCTTTTATCCATTTCGAGTTTCTCTTTGTGTATGGTGTCAGAGAATGGTCGAGTTTCATTCATCTACACAAAGCTGTCCCAATTTTCTCAGCAGCATTTATTGAAAAGACTTTGTTTTTCCTTTGTATATTTTTTCCTGCTTTCTTGAAAATTATTTGACTATAGATTGATGGTCCATATCTGAGCTCTCTATTCTGTTACTCTGGTCTAATGGCCTGTTTTTATGCCAGTCCCCTGCTGTCTTGGTGATCACAGCTTTGTAGTAACCCTTGAAGCCAGGCAACAGGGTACACCCAGTTTTGTTCTTTTCTTTTTGGCATTTCCTTAGCAATACGGGATCTCCTCTGATTCCACACCAATTTTAGGCTTGGGTTGCTCCAGCTCTTTGAAAAATACCGGAGGAATTTTGATCAGAATGGCATTAAAAGGATAGATTTCTCTAGGCTGTATAGACTTTTTAAGACTGTTTATTCTTCTGATCCATGAGCATGGAATGGTCTTCCATCTTTATGGTTTTCTTCCATTTATTTCATGAGTGTTCTGTAGTTCCCTGAGTATAGATTGCCTATCACTTTGATTTGGTTTATTCCCAGGTATCTTATGGGTTGGGAGCTGTAGTAAATGGAATTGATTCTCTAATTTCCCTTTCTGTATTTTCATTGTTAAAGGATAAGAAAACCACTGATTTTTGTACAAAGATTTTGTATCCTCCCGCATTATTGAAGTGCTGTATGAGTTCTAGTAGTTTTGGGGTGGATTCTTTTGGGTTTTCCATATAAAGTATGTCATCTGTGAAGAGAGAGTTTGACTTCTTCATTGCCAATTTGGATACATTTTATTTCTCCTTCTTGTCTGATTGCTGTTGCTAGGACTTCAAATACTATGTTGAATAAGAGTGGAGAGAGTGGGCATCCCTGTCATGATCCTGATCTCTAAGGAAGGCTGTCAGCTTTTACCCATTGAGGATGGTATTCACTGTGGTGTTTTCATAGATACACTTAAGGAAGCTGATGAATGTTCCCTCTATCCCTACTTTGAAGTGTTTTATTCAGGAACGAAAGCCGGATTTTCTCAAATGTGTTCTTTTCACCAATTGAGATGACCACGTGGTTTTTCTGTCTTCGCTTATTAATTTGTTTCTGATGTTGATTGATTTGTGAATGATGAAGCATCCTTGCAACCCAGGGATAGATCCCACCTGGCCATGGTGGATCATCTTTTTAATATGCTGTTGGATCCTATAAGCTTGCCTATTGTTGAGAATCTTAGTATCGATATTCATCAGTGATATTGGTCTGAAATTCTCCTTTTTGGTGAGGTCTTTTCCTGGTTTGGGGATCAGGGTAATGCTGGCTATATAAGAAGAGTCAGGAAGTTTTCTTCTGCTTCCATTTTTGGAAAGATCTTCAGGTGAATAGGTGTTATTTCTACTCTGAAAGTTTGGTAGAGATGCCCAGGGAAGCTGTCTGTTCCTGAGCTCTTGTTTTTTGGGAGGTTTTTGATCACTACTTCAATCTCGTTACTGGATAATGGTCTATTCAGGTTCTACATTGCTTACTGGTTCAATTTTGGAATTTTATACTTTCCTAGGAATGCAGCCATTTCACCTAGGTTGCTTATCTTATTAGCATACAACTGTTTTTTTTTTTTAAATTTTTAATTTCTTTAAGTGTAACATTATTCTTTGTTTTTCCACCACGGTCAGTGATCTATGTAATCCCTACCCTCTCTCTTATACATACCAATCGCTTCTGCCAACCTCTCACCCCCCGCTCTTTCAAAGCCCTCATATTGTTTTTCAGAGTCCATAGTCTGATAGTATCATAGTCTTATAGAGGGCACGGATTGCATGAAGCACTGGGCGTGGTGAAAAAATAATGAATACTTTTTTTTCTGAGAAAATAAATTAATTTAATTTAAAAAAAAGATATGTCTCCAAAGGCAAAGGAAACAAAGCGAAAATGAACTTTGGAAATTCATCAAAATCAAAAGCTTCTGCACAGCAAAGGAAACATTCAAGAAAACAATGGTAAACCATGGAATGGGAGAAGATATTTTCAAACCATTTTTAAACTGGATTATTTGTATTTTGGGGTGTTAAATTGTAGCCATTCCACATATTTTGGACACTATCCCCATACTGCATAGGGTTTTATTTTTTTAATGAATATTTTCTCCCTTTCAGTATGTTGTCTTTTTTTTAAATTAAATATATTTATTTTCAGCATAACAGTATTCAATATTTTTTTTTACCACACCCAGTGCTCCATGCAGTCCGTGCCCTCTACAGTACCTACCACCTGATACCCCAACCTCCCACACCCTTATTACTTCTTCCTTGCTCTTCTGCTGTGTGGAAACTTTATTGTGTTACAGTCCCAGTTGTTTATTTTTGCCTTTATTTCCTTGCCTCAGGAAACAGTCTAGAAAATGTTTGCTTTGGTCCATGTCAGGAAGTTACGGTCTGTGCCCTCTTGGATTTTTATGGTTTCAGGTCTCCCACTGAGGTCTTGAAACTGTTTTGAACTTCTATGTCTGTTTGGCATAAGGAAGCAGAGTAATTGCATTCTTCTGTGCATAGCTGTCCAGTTTTCCCAACACTATAGAGACTGTTCTTTTCCTTTCTATATTCTTGCCTGCTTTGTGGAAGACTAATAGGCCACAGAATTGCGGGTTTATATCTGAGCTTCTATCCTGTTCCCTAGGTCACTGTGTGTATTTTTGTGCCAGTGCCATAGTTAGGATGATCACAGCTATGTAGTATAACTTGAAATATGGAATTGTGATTCCTCCAGCATTGTTTTTCTTCTCGACATTGCATTGGCTGTTCAGTATCTTTGGTGGTTCCATACAAATTTTTAGGAGTGTTTGCTTGACTTTTTTTTGTTTAACTTAATTCAATGAGCCAACTTATAGGACACCACTAGTGTTATAGGACACTATAACACTTATAGGACAACTTATAGGACACCAACTTATAGGACACCTTTAGTGTTCAATAATAGATCAAATGTGTATACTGCCCAGTGCTCATTGCATCATGGGTCCTCTTTAAGGCCTACCACCCAGTTGCCCCATCCCCCACACCACTGCCCTCCAGCAATCCTGAGTTCGTTTCTGTAATGAAGTGTCTCTCGTGGTTTTTCTCCCTCTCTGACGACTTCACATTCAGTTCCCCCCTTCCCCTCTGATCCTCTGTGGTGTTTCTTCTATTTTACATAGGTGAACCCATGTGACGCTTGCTTTTCTCTGATAGCCTTATTTCACTCAGCATAATACCCACCAGTTCCTTCCAGGTGGATGCGATGGTTAGTCTTCATCCTCTATGATGGATGAATAATATTCTATTGTAGATATGAACCACATCTTCTTTATCCATTCATCTGTCCATGGACATCAGCGCTCTGTCCATAGTTTGGCTAGAGTGGATAATGCTATAATGAACACTGGGGGGGGGGATGCCACTATTTTTCACTCAATCTGTATTTTTTTTCGATTTTATTTATTGACTTGATGGAGATAGAGAGAGATCACAAGCATGCAGAGAGGCAGGCAGAGGGATGGGGGGAAGCAGGCTCCCTTCTGAGCAGACAGCCTGATGTGGAGCTTGATCCCAGGACCCTGAGATCCTGAAGGCTTGACCCACTGAGCCACCCAGATGCCCCACAATCGGTATCTTTGGGTTAAATACCAAGCAGTGCAATTGCTGTGTTGTCTATTTTTAAGTTTGGGAAGAAACTCGATAACATGTGGCAGAGTGATTGTACGAGGGTGCATTGCCACCAGCAGTGTAAGAGTGTTCCCCTCTCACCATGTCCTCGCCAGCATTTGTTTTCCCTGCCTTGGTCATTTTAGCCATGCCAGCTGTTGTAAGGTGGTATCTCACTGTGGTTTTGATTTGTATTTTCCTGATGGCTATTGCTGTAGAACACTTTTTTTGTGTGTCTCTTGGTCACTTCTATGTCCTCTTAGTAGAAAGGTATGTTCGTGTTTTTGCCTATGTCTTCAGCTAGATTAGGGCTAGTCCCAGGATCATGGAAGGTGTGATCTGCTTAGGTATGGAGACCTTCAGAGACATCTGAATTGAAGGCCAGAGTTAAGGAGAGTATCAGGCCCAGGCTCTGTGTTCAGTCTGGTATGAAAATATAAATAAGCAGGGAATGGTTCAATATGTCATTCAGATTTCTCCTGCTCTAAGTCCTTTCTGCAGTTCCAAAGGGCATGATTTCTGACTTTGTTGTAGGATGAGACTGTGCTTCGCTCAGGTGTCCCCATTCCCTGGGGATTTGGAGCCAGGCCTCTGGGTATGGTCCTTTAGGAACCAAACGTAGGGTTAGGATTGGGGCCTAGGATCATGGCAGGTTCAACCTTCCAGCTGTGTGGCAAGACTCCCAGAGGGCTGAGTTGAGGGTGTGGTTGGTGTCCAACAGGCCATGGAATGTGGGGGTGGCCTCAGGTGGCCATGAAGATTTCTCCTGCTCTGAATCATTTTCGGGGTTCCAAATGCCATGGTTTCCTTCTGGGAGGCAGGCGGATTCCTCTGAAATTGTTCAGGATTCCCCAGTTCCTGGGACTGTGGCGCCGCCAGGTCTCTGAGGAAATACCCCTGGTAGACCACCCGAGGGTCAGGGTTGGGTTCAGGATTTAGGGTCATGGGTTAGGGTTAGGGTTGAGGGGTTTTCTAGGGTTAATATGTTTGACTTTAACACAAGATGCCCATGCTTAAATAAGACATTTTCTGAGAGTATTTTACATTGAGTAAATTTAGCATGTAACCCAAATAGTTATGGAGAAGAATGGAAGGTTCCAAAGCAACACTTAAGACAATATTTCCTGACATTTATGTTTTATCATCAAAATAATTAAAAATTGAATTGCTCTGTGACTCTTCTCACAGATGAATTTGCTGTCCCTGTCTTTCCAGTCTTGGCCAAAAGCATCTTCTCATTGGGCTTCCTTAATGGGCGTCTCTGAGTGGAATGGTTCTCTTAGACCTTAGCCTGCATTCCTTCCTATTGTTGGTTTGTTGATTATATCCTACACTCATTGGAAGCTCCCAGGTGGGACTAGAGCTATACATTTGCACTAAGTAGATACTCCATACATACTTACTAATTCAACAAGTATGGTTTTCTTTTTAATCAAAAATATCCATGTTTTATCAATGATTTTTTTAACCATTTCAGAATATATTTGGAGAAAACTATTGCTCCATGACTATACATCTGTCAAGGCTGTGGCTTCATTATGTTCTGTGTCATGTTTCCATGAGCTGACCAGAATGCTCATGACCCATGTATGAAGCTCAACTTCAAACCTTAGGGGTGATTTCTGTGAAACCACTGGGAGGTGTTTGGGGGGCTTACACTGCTGAACACCACATATCATGCAGGGCCAGATGGGACGTGAGAAACCTTTCTTTCCCCAGCTTTTACATTTTCCTCCACCTTCTGTCAGCATGTTGCTTTCCCACCAACTGTATCTTTGCAGCAAACTCTGAGATGGCCTATGGCTTGGGACTCCATTGACATCTCAGAGTCTCATTAGAACCAGTGTCAGAGGTTTCTGTGGCACTGACATGACCCTTGTTCCCAGAATAGGTCCCATAAAGAGTCCCATGAGAATCTGTGTGTCCAGCAAAGATATATAGGTGATTGCATCTCTAGCTGAAACCGCTCTGGGGGAACCTGATGGAGGCCATCTCCAGGCTCAGTCTGGCTCTTTCACTGATTTCCCTTATGACCTAGGAGAGTCATTTTATCGGAGTTTGAGGATCATCATTTCTTTTTTTTTTTAAGATTTTTTTGCTAATTAGTTAGAGATTGAAACAGAGTGATCACAGGCAGATAGAATGGCAGGCAGAGGCAGAGAGAGAATCAGGCTCCTTGTCGAGCAAGTAGCCCAATGTGGGACTCGATCCCTGATGCTGGGAAGGCATTGCTGAGTGTTGTGATGTGGCTCCAGAGTCCCCAGTCTGGAGGGCTTGGAGGCCAGGCATCTTGGGATGGAAGCCTGAAAACCCAACCTAGGGTTAGAGTTGGGGCCTAGACACATGGCATGCCTGATCTCTCAGAACTGAGGAGGGCTCCCTGAAGGGCTGAGTTGAGGGCGGGCATCAGGCGGCAGATCAGTCTTGAAGTTTTGGGTCCATGGGGCTTAGATGCTGGTATTGCCCTCTGGGGGTATGCATGTTTCTCCCGCTCTGAGGTTTCTGTACAGCTCTAAATGGCACCATTTCTCCCTAGGTGGCCAGTGGAGTGCCTGCATGAGACTCAGGCATCTGCAATATGCAGGTCTTTGGTGCTTACCCTCTGCACAACACGCCTAGGGTAAGGATTAGGGCCTGCCGCATTACAGGCCCAATCTGCCAGCACTGAGTCTGGCTCCTCTCAGGGCTGAGTTGAGGCCATTTCTCCAGCCCTGTGGCGGAATCCGGCTTTATGGCTGGGGACTGCTGATGGTTGGGGGACATGCAGATTTCTCCTGCTCTGAGAGTTATGCACATCTCCTATGGGAACTGTTTCCTCCTGGGTAGCAGCCAGAGTCCTGGGGTGTGGCTCAGGTGTCCCCAATCTGAAGGGCTTGGGGGCCAGTTCTGTGGGGACAGAATTCTGAAAAGTCAACATAGGGTTAGGGCATGGGGCATGGCTGATCCAATCTTCTGGTGCTGAGGCAGCTCCCCTGACAGGCTGAGTTGAGGATGGGGGTCAAGTGGCATGTCAGACTCTGGATTTTTTTGTTGTGTGGGCCATCTGCATTGAGGGTGGCCTCAGGAATCCTTGTGGGTCTCTCACGGTCTGAGGGTTCAGGAAGGCTCCAAATGAAAGGGTTTCCATTCGATGCCAGACAGAGTCCTTAGGTGTGGCTCATGGTTCCTAATCTGGAGGGCTTGTTGGCAATGTCTCTGGGCACGGAAGCCTGAAAACACAAACTGGGGTTTGGGTTAGGACTTAGGAGTATCCAAACCCCATCTTCCAGCCCTGAGGTGAGAACCCTGGGGTTTGAGTCAAGCCCAGGAATCAGGAAACACGTCAGGCTGTGAGTTTGTGACTGGGGGTTGGTGCTGAGTTTGGGGATGTCCTCAGGGAGGCATGCAGGTTGCTCCATGTGGGTTGTTCCTAGGATTCTGTGTAGCTTAGAATGGCACGCTTTTCTTCTGGATTGCAGAAAGACTCGTGGGGTGTGATCTAGAGGTCCTAAATTGGAGGGGCAGTGCCAATGTGGCTTTAGACCTGTAGAGGGTTTGGGAGCTGCATTAGGAGTTCATGGAAGGCTCGGCAGTGCCGATTAACGCCACTGGAGGGAGAGGTGAACTGTGGTGCGAAAGTCCGTAATAAGGGTAGCAATGCTGCTTGCCACCACTGGAGGCACTGGAGGCAGTGCCGAGCTGCTGTGGGAAACATACCATAAGAGGAGACTGTGCAGTTTGCTGGCTCTGAGGGCAGTGGTGAGGTGCTGGGTGAGAAACCCTGAAACGTGAGTCACTGCAGCTTGTTTTTACAGGACGTAGTGCTGAGCTGAAGACTCTCTGTTTCCCCAGTCTCAAGAGTGGTGGTAACAACCGCTGGAGCCGGGCCCCTACTCAGCATTGTGAAACATTGCCCCAGGTTTGCTGGTAATGTGCTGTCAGGATAGTTCCGGAGGTTCCTCCTGGTGGGGGTCTGCAGCCAGGGAGAGCCAAACCCGTTTCATGATGCCTTTGGAACCGAGGACTTGAGTGTCTACTTAGAAGAGTCTATTTGCTTCTCTAAAAAGGACAAGGGCATTGGCCGGCTTGAGAAGGAAGTGAAAGAACACTTAAGGATCAAGCATGTGTCTCTCCTTCCTTCTCCCAGGAATCGGAGCAGGTGTGTAGGCTTTAGGTGGGAGGTGCCTACTTATCCGCACCTGACGACCCTTCTTCACTCTTGTTCCATGAGACGTGAAGTTTGGAAATCAGCGTCTGAATCCATCATGCAGCTTGTCCCAGGACGTCAGCATTCAGAGAAAAGAGCAGGCCGGTGGGGCACAGTGGCACATCCATGGCAGCATGGGAGGTAAAATTTCTCTTTCAGCCCAAACATCCTGGGTTTTCTCTCCTCTCCAATGGAGCCAAAAAGTCACATGAGCGCAGCTGTCAGAAATGGAGAGTGGGTGCTAGGGTTCCTGAGTTTCCTTGCAGGGAGCACCTGGCAGGGGATCTCATTTTCTCTGTTGGCTTCTGGCTTACACGGTATTTGGTACATCTCTTTCTAATCAAATCCCCTGGATTCAAAGGGGGAAGATGAGATGAACTTGGTGTGTGTTTGAAACATAGACCTCATTCCTTCATCTAACAGTGTTGATTCCATGGGTCCTAGGCTGTGGTGGAATGGCCAGCATCTAGAGTTAGGTGAATGTTTGTGGTCAGAGAGAAGCTTGGATGATGGCTTCTCCTTTGTCCATCATGATGTATCCTAAGGGATTCATGTTTTCTATCCAAAGAGTTCCAAGGAGGGCAGAGGGAAAATTCAAAAGGATTCCAAGGAGCCTTGGATGATTGAAAAGAGAAGCTTGGCTGTCTAGTTTCACTCGGTGGACCATTTAGAGAGTTGGGCATGGCATCCTTTCTCTGCAGTTTCATGGGTGGGTGAAGTCAGGAGAGTCTTTGGTAATTCCCCTGGATAGAGGCATTCTGATGGCCTCACAGGGCATGACATCAGGAACCCTGGGTTGAATTTCTGGGGTTGCTTGCTGGACGCTGGGTGAGTCATGTTATCCCCAAGGTTTTTTGTTTCCTCCTTAGGAAATTTCTGGCAGGGAATGTTCTGCTTCCAGAAAAACCCTCCTGCACTGTCAGTGGGCATGCGGGTTGTTGCAGCCACTCTAGAAAAGAGCATCGTGGTTCCTTTGAAAGCTAAGAACTGAACAACCCTACAATCCAGCAGTTGCCCTCCTCGGTATCTCCCTATAAGGGAGGGTACACACTGTGATGAGCTCTGGG